>NC_060274.1:127513856-127585036 GCF_021613505.1 Equus quagga | reverse complement strand
GGGGGGGGGGGGGGGGGGGGGGGGGGGGGGGGGGGGGGGGGAGGAGGAGGAGAAGAAAACTGGCGATGGATATTAGCTCAGGTGCCAATCTTTAAGAAAAAAAAAACGATATTCTTCCCCTGGATCTCCAATGTGTCTGCTTCCTTCTCACCAGTCAAATCTTCCCCCTAGTAGTTAATATGCCTAAAATTATTATCTTATTAAAATTAGACCTGTGTATCTATTTGTTTGTTTACACCTCTATCGTCTGTCTTCCCCCAGTGGAATGTGGGTTCCTTGCAGGCTGGGCCTCTACGTGCTTTGTTCCAGGTGTCACACTGCGTGGCACGTGATGGGCAGTAGATAAATATTTGGTGACTGGCGGCTGTGTAGGAATTGAGATGGCAGATGGTTTGGCTGAAGTAGGAACGTGGTTTGAAAGTAGCAGTGGAACGGTAGAATTTTTGCAAGAACCTATTCAGATATCACTTGTGTGCTTAAAAACGAGTAAGTGCACAGGAGGGCAATGGGAAGCTAGGAAATATCGCAGCCAAAATATGGTGAATCACACAATTTTAGAATTGGAAAGAAGCTTAAAGAGCATCGAATCACAATGGTCTCAGTAGACAGATTAGGAAATGGAGTCTTCTCCAGAAAGGTGACTGACGTGGCCCAGTCTCACTGGCAGTTAGTGACCCAGCCAGAGCAGACCTTCTATTGCCTTCCCCTGATTTTGAACTTTTTTGGAAACTCATTAGTTGTCTTAGAAATTAGTTGGGACATTCCAGATCTCTCTCTACGCTTTCCGAAGATTACAATGATCTCTTGCTGGGAAGTAATGCGTGGAGTTTGCCCTCTCCTTGGCTCATGCCCCCCAACGTTGGAAGAGTGTGAGCGACGGAGTGCTTAGCTGTGCCTCGCATGGCAAAGCTTCTCTCCGTCTGAAACAATGGGGTCTAAGTGCCTCTCTGGGCTCCAGGTAATTATTTCCCTGTGAAGGCTCAGGTTCGGAGTGTCAGAACTGTATGAGGCAAGGAGGCACTGCATCAGACTTATGATTCCTTACCTTTTTTGGGGGTAAATCTTACAGAAAGCAGTGGTCTATTTGTTTTGTAAAGGATCTAGACCCGATCTGGAATAGAGAGAGAGAATGCCCCAACTGGCACTCAGCAAACAGGACGGGTGTGCTCCCCAGCCGTGTGGCTGTCCTCTCCTGCTCTCACTCAGCAGCAGGCGATTGTTCAGGGCTTCTTGGCCTCAGACCCAAGGGCAGAGCTGCCAGACAGAGGCGTTTTTCCCAGAAGCCCTTGGAAGGAGCACAATCCAAACTTGTTTCTAGAATAGTGAGGCGGCGAAACCCTCCCTGGCTGCCCATCTCCCAGCTCACGGCTGAAGTGACCTCAGTGGATTCATGGAGGAGGTAAATCTCACTCTGTAAAAACGCTAATATTCCGGAAAGGCCACACACTGACGGGACCATCCATCCATCCATTCACTCGTTCTTGCAGCAAGCAACTATTGAGCACTTGTTTTGTGTCGGGCCGATGCTGGATGCCGGGGAACAAAGGTCTACAAATGAGTGGTTAGATCCTGACTCTGAGTGAGCTACTCTTGCTCCCTGAGCCCCGGTTGCCTTCTGGTAACAGACTGTAATTCTAGAAGCTCAAAACAATTCGTAATCAATACTTATTACGCAATATCACTTTTGCTAATTTCTTTGCACACGTTGGTTTCTTGCAGCCCATTTTCTCTTCCAAGATTCATTTCTCTTCTTCTTGGAGAATGTCTTCTATTCATTCATTCTTTCAGAGTTTGTAGGTCATAAAGCGTCTCAGCCTTGGCAGCTCCAAAAATGTCTTTATTTTACTCCTGATACTGAACGGGAGATTGACTGAGAATACAATTCTAAGATCAGAGATGATTTCCTCAGCACTTTGATGATATCACTCCATTGTCTTCCTACGAGCCAGGTGGCTGATAAGCTGTTAGTCTATTCCTTGGTAGGCAATCTGCCGGTCTTTCTCCAATAGCTTTAGGATTTTCCCTTTATTTGTAACTATCACGTGTCTAGGCGTGGAGTTTTTTGTTTGGTTTTATTCTTTTCAAGACTCCACGGGCTCTTTTTTTTTTTAAGATTTTTTTTTTTTTTCCTTCTCCTCAAAGCCCCCCAGTACATAGTTGTGTATTTTTAGTTGTGGGTCCTTCCAGTTGTGGCATGTGGGATGCCGCCTCAGCATGGCCTGATGAGCGGTGCCGTGTCTGGGCCCAGGATCCAAACTGGCGAAATCCTGGGCCTCCGAAGCAGATAACGTGAACTTAACCACACGGCCATGGGGCTGGCCCTCCATGGGCTCTTAATATAAGAACTATATGTTCTAGGACATTCTGAGGTCTTTATGTCTATACTTCCCACCCCTCCCTTCTCTCCTTCTAGAATTCCTATTAAAGGAATATTAGAACTTCTGTATCTTTCTTCTATGATTCTTCCCTTCCATATGATAGTGATTTTATTTCATGCCGTAGTCTGAAAGAATACTTAAATGAAATCTTTCTAGGTCACTAATTCACTCTTCAGTCCTTCCAAATCTTTTATTTAGCCTATCTACTGAAATTTTAATTTTAAATTTGTATTTTTTATACTAAAGGTTTTTTAATTGGTTCTCTTTTTAATAGTAGGGTTTTTGTAACTTTTTGTTTTTGTTTATTGGCTGTGATTTCAACCTTTCAACATACTGACAAAATTAAATGTACTTGTTCTAGAATCCTCTTCCTATTGAGTTAACTCTTTTTCCTGGGGTTCCAATCTTCTATTTGTTGTATTTATTGTTTCTCTTTAATAGTGTTGATGTTCCCCAAAGTTGAGTGATTTGGGTGGAGTGGGGGGCTTATCTTGTACAGCAACAGTTCTCCCTGCGCAAAGCTTGTCCTGGCTGGGCACTCCTCGCTGGAACCCCAACAGCTTCCCTCTGTCGTCTTAGGAGTCTCCTGTCACCACCTCAACCTATTACTGTGGCCTCCTGTCTCCTTTCCTCCTTTTAGGGATCAGAAAGTATTCCCTTTCTCTTCAAGAGTGACTACACATGGGGCCGGCCCGGTGGTGCAGCGGTCAAGTTTGCATGTTCCGCTTCTCGGCGGCCTGGGGTTCACTGGTTCGGATCCCGGGTGCAAACATGGCACCACTTGGCAAAAAGCCATGCTGTGGTAGGCATCCCACACATAAAATAGAGGAAGATGGGTATGGATGTTAGCTCAGGGCCAGTCTTCCTCAGCGAAAAGAGGAGGATTGGCAGTAGTTAATTCAGGGCTAATCTTCCTCAGGAAAAAAAAAAAAGAGTGACTGCACACTTATTGATTTTTATCTCTTCTATTGTCTCTGTGTATAAGAAACAGAAAGGAGAGATTTCCGTGTGTGTTTACTCCACCTTCTTAAAACAGAAAGTCCACCATGGAGTTTGAGTTTTTTTCATCACAGAATTTTAAGCTGAGGAGGGAATGATCATATATGTGTTTTTGAAAAATTATTCATTTGGCATGGATGGTGAACTCAAGATAAGCATAAAGTCTTAAAATAGGAAGTTGTGGCAATGGCCTAGATAAAAAATGATGGTGGTCTGAATGAAGGCCGTGCCAATGGGATGGAGAGAAGGGAGCAGACTCAAAAACTGTAGAAAGACAGGACTGGGAGCTTGGTTGGGCAGGCAGGGGTGAGGGGGGATTGTATGATAAACATCAGGTTTCAGACTTGCCCCCAAAGCCAAAATGGGATTCCATCCTCTGGGAAAAATTATATAGAAGAAAAAGCAATGATGAGAGATGAATCCAGTTTTTGACATATTAAGTCTGAGTTTGAGGTGCCCATAAATACAGATATCCATCTGTAAATGTCTAATTGGCTCTTGGAAATAAGGATCTGAGCCAGAGATTGGAACTTGGGAATTATTAGTGCACAAATAATAACTGAAGTCCTCAATATGGAGTCAGTCAACGAAGGAGAATATGTAGAGGGGAAAGAGAAGAGGACACAGGAGAGAAACTTGGGTACCAGCAACATTCAGTGAATGATTCAAGGAAAAGAAGGCAGAGGGCTTGACGACCAGGAAAGCGAATACTGAAAAATTCAAGGAAAGAGGTGTCGGGGAGGAAGACATTTCCTCTACCCACTCTAGGTCCTTCCGGCTGGACAACAGAGTAAATTGACATGAGACAGAATAACAGGAGAAAGTCAAACAAAGCTTTATAACATGTATACATGGGAGAGACCCAGAAAAACTGAGTAACTCGCCAAAATGGCAGAGGTTCTCATCTTAAATACCCTCCTCAGCTAAAGGCAAAGGAGGATGTTGGGGGTGGGAGGAGTGAGTTATGGGAGATCACCAGAAAAGCACAGTAAACAAGAGTAAGGTTGTCATGCAGATGTAAGTCCTTGTTTTCCGCATTGATGAGAGTGTCCAGAGGTAAGGTCATCCCCCCTTCTTCCTGGTACAGAGAGGGAGACACCTTTACAGATGGAGATTTCCTTTACAAATGTGAATGTCTCTTAACAAAGGGTAACTTCTGCTTTTCAGAGTTTCTCTCATGTCTGCAGTTTTTAAAAGTTACCAGCCCAAAATGATCCTCACGCCAAAGAGGTGCATCTTGGGGTGGCCAATTCCAGTCCCCCACAGAGGGATTTCAGGGAGGGAGGGACCAACATTGTCAGTGATGCAGAGAAAACAAATTGGATAAGGGCTGAAAATATGCATTGCATTTGGCCACTACAAGGCATTGACATCCTTAACAAGAATAGTTGTGCATTTTGGGAAGTAAAACCAAATTTTAGTGGGTTAAGTAAGAAATGGAAGTTGAAAATAGAGAACACAAGGGAGGGACACTCCAGAATCTGGGCAATGAAGGGAAAATGAGACAGGGTTAGAAGGCTAGAGAAGACAGGGTCAAAGGAGGACTTTTTAAGAAGGAGAAATCTGAACATATTTATAGTCTGATGGGAAGGCGGACTTTGAAGATCTAAGAGAAGAGGAGTAGTGATGGAGCAAGGTCGTTGAGGTTGTAGGGAACGACACTATGAGCAGGGGTCTAGGAGTTGGCCTTGGGAAGAGGGAGGAACACCTCTTCCTCTGAGCTGAGGTAAGAACAATTAACAAAGAGTTAGCAGTGGAAGCGTCAATGGGGATGGCCCTCTTCCGCGAAGGGGGAACCGGTGCCCTACTTGCTTCCTGCGACGTCTTCCAACCATTTCTCCTCCCTCCTTCTTCAAAAACCCCAGCTCTTTAGAAATCCATCCTTTCCTCCTGTTGGATAAAATAACCCTCTCCGCTCCCACCAAAGGTGAACTCCCCCACATCTGTTGCGCATGGCCATGCAATCACTTCCTGTGGGGTTGCCACCCGTCGCCATCACACTAAAGTGATCCAGATGCTGACGACCATCAGTCCAACTCCAGCCGTAAACACTCCCCACTACCCCAGACTCACACACCTAACTGCTTCTCGATATCTCCGTGTGAATGTCTAATAAACAGCTCAGACTTGGCACGGGCAAGGCAGAATTCTTCACGCCCCACCCCCCCAACAACCTGCTCTTCTCCTGCTTATCCATGTTCTCTCACTTGCTCTCTTCCCCACACTTAATCCATCTACAAGCCGTATTAGTGCAAAGTTTAAGACAAATTCCAAGTCAATCCACTTCTCTCCCTCTCTTCTCACGTCTCCCTGGACAATTGCAAAGGCACCCTGACTGCTCTGCCTGCTCCTCCCTTCCCTTTCCACAACCCCTGGGTCACATAGCAGCAAGTTACCTCTTAAGTATAAGTCAAAGTTTGTCACAACCACACTTAAAATATTCCAATGGCTTCCAGTCCCACTGGGAATAAAATCTAAACTTCGTACCTTAGATTACAAAGCTCAACATGACCTGGCACCTGCCTACTTTTCCAGACTTAATGCTTGCTATTTCCCCCTCACCACTCTGCCTAGAACGCTCTTCCCTGGCCTTTGAAGAAGTAGACCTTTGGTTCATTCAGAACTCAGATTAAGCATCGTGAAACCATCTGATATGAAATAGCCACCAGCACTCTATCACGTCATCTTGTCCATTATCTTTCACCATCAACTTTTTAAAGTGTGTCTGTTTGCCTGTTTGCTCTCTGGCTTCCCCCCAGCCTCCAGCAAGAATAGAAGCTTCTTAAGCTCAGGAGCCTCAGCCTGATGCACTGCTCTGACCACTGCCTCTGGAACGTCAGGTGCTTAGTGAATATTTGCTGCATGAAGATGGGTCTGCTGTGAAGAATGAGCTTGGGGGAAGGAGTAGAAAGGGAAAGGAGCATGAGGAGGACTGGGACATCACCTGAAGGAGAGCACGCTGGGCGGTGAGCGAAGGAAAATTAACAGGTTGCTGAATGGCGCAGGAGCGCTGAAGGCCCCTGGACTTGGCCCTCAACTTGGCAGTGACATCCATCTACTTTGCTCTGTGATTTTTTTCTCCCACAGGGTTCAAAAGTCCTGGGATAAGAGTGAAAAACACAGACGGCCTCTGTTTCTTCATTTGTAAAATGCAAGTGTTAACGTAGATAACCTTTAAGGTTGCTCCAGCTTTAAAAATCTGTGATAATTCAAACATACTCAGGAAGCCAGGTACTCAAAAAATCTTCTGTTAAGTGAATAATCAATGACTCCCCGTCTATTCTCTTGTCATTCTGAGTTTTACCCATTCAGTTTCCTTGATAGAATATCCCTTTTTACTTGTGGGTACACTTCCCCCCCAGCCTTATTGAGGTATAATTGACAATTAAGAATTGTATAAATTTGAGGCTGGCCCAGTAGCATAGTGGTTAAGATCGCATGCCCCGCTTAAGCAGCCTGGGGTTCGCAGGTTCAGATCCCAAGCACAGACCTAGCACTGCTCATCAAGCCACGCTGTCGTGGCATCCCACATAAAATAGAGGAAGATTGGCACAGATGTTAGCTCAGGGCCAATCTTCCTCACACACACACACACACACACACACAAAACTGTATAAATTTAAGATGTGCAGTAATGATGATTTGATACATTGTGAAATATTCATCACAACCAAGCTAATTAACATATCCATCGCCTCACAGTTATGATTTTCTTTCTTTTGTGTCTGTGTGTGGTGACAACGCTTAAGATTTACTTTCTTAGCAAATTTCAAATATGCAACACAATATTGCAAACTTTGTCACGTTGTTCCTGGCTCTACTTTTTAAATGTTTTCACATGCATCCGAAGTGTAGATGAGCTTACTTATATCTACATATTTTCATTTTGATTTGGCATAGATACACCTTCTTTTTCCCTTATAATGTAAATTCCTGAAGGGCATATTCTGTGTTTTAACTGTTTCATCAAACTTCCCCCATGACCATAACAGCAATGTCACTCTGACAACTGGTACTCAGTGAAAAGAGGTTGATTATGTCAGACTCCATTAGTAGAAGAAGTGGTACAAGGGGCAGGGGCCCAAGGGGATGGTGTGTTATACAAATGGAAGGCATCTCCAGCCAGAACCCTTGGCACAGGAGAAGCTTAAGTTTGCAGATTAAGAGGTAGTGTTTAATGCGGCTGCTGGAGAGCAGCCTGGACTGCGCTCCTGATTCGGAGGGAACAAATATTCCAAACACCAGGCAGGTTCCTACTCTACAGTTATGCTGAACTTTTCTGTTTTCAGTGCTATTGTATATAAATGCATGTATAACATATTCTCATATCTTTCATTGATTTATTCCCTTAATCTTTGTTAAATGTCTATAATATGCAAGACACTGTGGTAAGGGCTAAGGAGAATACAAACGAATGAAATACACATCCTGCCTTCAAAAGCAAAAAGTAATAGGAGGAAGAAAAATGTCCACCAACCTCACAGCAGGCTGTGAGGTGCTTTGGAAGTTCAAAGGAGGGCGAGCTCACCTTCGGCTGACAAAGGACTGGAATCACTTCACGGAGGAGCGGGTGTTGGGGTTGAGCCTTGAAGGAAGGATAAGCTTTCTAAAGGTACAAACGGAGAGGTGGGAAAGCTGCTCTGGGCTATGAGGGAATGGAAACTATCGCACAGGGGAGGGCTTCAGCTCCTCACCAGTGTCACTGCAGAGGGTAAAACTAGGGCCAAGGATGAAAAATTTTAAATTTCAGTTTAATGTCAAACTTTTTGGCAAGTGGGTATCAAGCCCCTTGTGTGCCAGAAGCATTTCTTCAGTGGATGAAATGTTGGACCAGGTCTGTGTTTTCAAACTGAGTAGTGTATGGATTCATTTTAAAGGAAAAAAATTCTCACAAGTCACCAATATTATTTAATTAATTAATTAATTTTTTTTTTTTTTTTTTTTTTTTTTTTTTTTGCTGAGGAAGACTGGCCCTGAGCTAACATCCGTGCCCACCTTCTTCTACTTTACACATGGGATGCCTGGCACAGCATGGCTTGACAAGTGGTGCATAGATCCACACCTAGGGTCCAAAGTGGCGAACCCCAGGCTGCTGAAGCAGAACGTGTGAACTTAATCACTGCGCCACTGGGCTGGCCCATATTTTATAATAGTATTATTTTAAAATGGTAAATACGGGGACCAGCCCTGTAGCCGAGTGGTTAAGTTCGAGCGCTCCGCTTCGTTGGCCTGGGGTTTCACTGGTTCGAATCCTGGGTGCGGACATGGCACCACTCATCAAGCCATGCTGAGGTGGCATCCCACATGCCACAACTAGAAGGACCTGCAACTAAAAATATACAGCTATGTACCGGGGGACTTTAGGGAGAAAAAGGAAAAATAAAATCTTTAAAAAACAAACGGTAAATACAAGCTTAGACATAAACTCCTGACTATAAATCTTGTGCCACACGGAAACAAAGAGAATTGCAAACATATACAAACACAAGTGCAAAGCAAATAAAATCAGATTAACAACTTTAATTGAATATAACACTTGGTTTCTTTTTTTTTGTTTTCCTTCTTCTCCCCAAAGCCCTCCAGTACATAGTTGTATATACTTTTTAGTTGTGGGTCCTTCTAGCTGTGGTATGTGGGACGCCGCCTCAGCATGGCCAGACAAGATGTGCCGTGTCCACACCCAGGATTCGAACTGGCAAAACCCTGGGCTGCCAAAGCAGAGCGCACGAACTTAACCACTTGGCCACAGGGCCGGCCCCAGTTGGTATCGTTTTGCTGAAACAAAATCACTCTTCACACAAGAATATAGTACAGCTGGCTCCTGCCTGGCATGTCCCGGCCACAGCTGTAAAAGGTCAGTTTTTCTGCTGCTTTTCTCTGTTCAGACTACTCAGTATCTTTATGTGAACAGGCCAAGGTACAAGGTCCGTTGATGCTGAGCCTTCACTGGATGCGGATGATTCATTCCCAGATTCAGTCCATCTCTCTGCTAATTAGCCTGGGAAAGGGAGGCCCCCCCGACTCGCTGCCCGTAGCAGTCAGGACGCCGACAGAAGGCAGAGGGCACGCTCAGCCCGGCCAATCTGAGGACAACTCTCAGCTAAGCAGTGTGTTGCGGGGGGGGGGGGGGGGGGGGCAAGGGCTGGTGCCAGGTGGGCTGTGCGGGGAATGAGTGAGAAGGGCAGTTACCCACTCTGTCCAAGCAGTCTCGTTCCCCCTCCATCTCCATGCTGCGGCTCTGCTCTTGTGTCCAGCTTTGTGTCAGGGGCTCTGGGGAATAAGAGGGTTAGTGACGTATGGTGCCATTCTTGCACTTGGGGAATTGAGCTGAGGACACAGCACTAGCATCCATGAAATAACTGTAAAAACATTAAATAGGAAAGTATATATAGTGTGAAATACACGGTAAGTATTGCAGATCAAAGAAAGGCAAAGTCTTCTTGGGTTGAAGTATTCGGGAAGACTTCAGGGGAAATTTGAACTGGAATTTGAAGAATGGTTGGATGTAAACAGAAAGGAAAAGGGACAGCATTGCAGGACTGGGGACACTGTGTGTGAAGGGAGAGAAGTCAGGCTGAGTGGCGTGTGTTGAAACGACGAGACGATGAGCTGGCAGGATCAGGATAACTTGCTGAAGAATAGTGAGAGAGACGTGTTTGACGAGTACATGGTGGAAGGACTTGAGATTTATATGTCAGTGTTAATATATTTACTCTCAAAATGTACATGAGGGGCTGGCCCCGCGGCCGGACGGTCAAGTTCGCGCGCTCTGCTTCGGCGGTCCAGGGTTTTGCTGGCTCGGATCCTGGGTGTGGATATGGCACTGCTCATCAGGCCACGCTGAGGCGGCGTCCCACATAGCACAACCGGAAGGACCCACAACTAGAATATACAACTATGTACTGGAGGGATTTGGGGAGAAAAAGCAGGGGAAAAAAAAAAAAGAAGATTGGCAACAGTTGTTAGCTCAGGTGCCAATCTTTAAAAACAAAAAATGTACGTGAGATGAATTAGGTGCCAGTAATTCAAAAGCTTCCTGCTTCCTGCCACGTGGAAACGTGAGGACGAGTGTCTTAACCCCTGGAGAAGTGTTGGTCGAGACAGAAACTAAACATCCTTATTGTTCTCAAGGGGCTCCATCCTTGAGGAGGAAACTCGCACGAACATATCCAAGGAGGATGAACTTATTTCTACTTGCGATTCCCTCACCAACTCTCTCCTTTACAAGAAAATTGCTGCATTCTGATGGGATTTCTTTGTAATGGTGAGCCGCAACTATCATCATCGGATTTCAGAGGCCCCCTGTGGGTGATGATGACTGCGAGGTACCACAGGGGAGAGCGGAGTCCCAACAGGTTCTTTATTATGGAGTTTCCTGCTTATCCTGCTTCTATTTTTAAGGAAAAATAACTTTTATTTTCCTATTACTAGATTTTTATGTGTTGAATTTGGAAAGAAACGTAAATACAATAGACTCAAAGAAGAAAATTCAAATTATTCCATTGCTTAAGTTACCGCTTGGTGGATATCTTTTCGCTCCTTTCCCACTGCATACATAAGCAATTGTCTTATTTACCAAAAGGAGACGATAGTGGTTTATTCTTATACTGAAACATGGATTTTTTTTCGCTTACATCATAAACATACTGCCATGGATTGAAAATTCGTTTGCACATTCTTCCCTTGGCTGCCTGGTATCCCACCCTGTGAATGTGTCCTTGCATTTAGTCAGTCTCCTAGGGTTGACAATGTGTATTCTTTCCTCTTTTCGATATCACAGCGACTCTACCATAACAACTCTGAATGTCTTTGCAACTAAAGCTTTGTGTGCGTTCTTATTTCCTCAGGATAAGTTCTTATAAAGAGCACTTCTGAATCAAAAAAACATGCACACTCTTTGGTGCCTGGTGCTAGCCTGCACTTCAGACAGGCTGCCGCCCGCTGTACACAGCAGAGTGCCTATTTCTCTGCGACTTCACAAGTCCTGGATTTTTTTCGGTTAAGGGTGAAAATAGATAGCGTCTCCGTGCCTCACTCCGCAGCTCCTGACTGCTGGGGAGCCGTCCCTCTCCCATCGGCCTCTCTTCTTGTCTGTCGCTGTTCACAAGAGGCCGCACGGGCAAGTGGTCGGGACGCTTGGTTCCACTCTGCCTAACTCATCGGCTGTTTGGTCTCAAGTAACAAGTAACTGCACCTCAGTTTCCGTGTCTGTAAAACGCAGATAACATACAACCCACAGAGTCATTGTGCGAATTCGCTGAGTTTATATGCCAAGCACTTTTGCTGTCAGCACTCCCCAAGTGTTAGCTATTATTTGCCCGGTAGAAAGATGTATAAGGGCACTTTATTATGGATTACCAGAAACTTTGCAAATATTTTGCCTCGTATTCCTTTTTTAGAATGTTTCATAATTAAATCTTTACTTGAGAGGTCTGGCAAAAACAGGGAAGAAGATCTTTAAAATGACACTATTGGGCCGGCCAGGTGGCACAGCGGTTAAGTTCACACATTCTGCTTCGGCGGCCCCGGAGTTCGCTGGTTCGGATCCCGGGTGCGGAGATGGCACCGCCTGGCACGCCATGCTGTGGCAGGCATTCCACATATAAAGTGGAGGAGGATGGGCACCGATGTTAGCTCAGGGCCAGTCTTCCTCAGCAAAAAGAGGAGGATTGGCAGCAGATGTTAGCTTAGGGTTAATCCTCCTCAAAAAACAAAAAACCAAAAATTTAAAAAATAATAAAATGACACTGTTTTCTCCAAATGTTATCACTATCAGTGTAATATTTGTGTCTCCAAAAGGAATTGTGTCAGGAAAGTGACCTCAAGACTGATAGGCTGGAGCTGTTCTCCTCGTGAGTGAGAGGCATGCCTCCGGCCAAGTGGACTCAGCGGGGCACTTTTTTCTTCCTGACTTTCCCTTCATCTGAGAAGAGATTGTCATAGGGACGAGTGACCATCTTCAACACTAGAGAGGCAACGATGTCGAAGGAAAGGAATATGTGGTTGCTTTTATTATCTGAAAGTGTAAAAGTTACCAGGAAGTAGGTTTAGGCCTAATCTAGGAAGGAACTTTTTTTTTCTTGAGGAAGATTAGCCCTGAGATAACATCTGCTGCCAATCATCCTCTTTTTGCTGAGGAAGACTGGCCCTGAGCTAACATCCGTGCCCATCTTCCTCTACTTTATATGTGGGATGCCTACCACAGCCTGGCTTGACAAGTGGTACCATGTCCACACCTGGGATCCGAACCGGCGAACCCCGGGCTGTGGAAGCGGAATGTGCCAACTTAACCGCTGAGCCACCAGGCGGCCCAGGAAGGAACTTTTTAACCACCAATGAGAGCTGTCTGGGAGGCCGTGACTCCCCTGCACAGACACAGTCGAGCAGGGTTGAACAGGAGCAGAGATTCCAGCAGCAGCTGGAAGCCTGGATTAAATGAACATGATGTCTCCTCATAACGTAAGATTTATTTTCCCCTAAATTCAATCTCTGCTGTAATATTCCTGGCTCTGTGCTGCCTGATTAGAAACTCTATCCACCTTATCTGGTCTCTCCCTCTTCCTTCCACCAGCCTACCAGACTCCCCAGGAGCTCCTGAGGCAGTGGGGTACCCAAGAAGGAAGAGGGGAGCGCTGGCTTCGCTTTCAGTCATTTGGACATGGCCACGTCGTTCCAGGCTCTTGTCTGCATAAGTCAGTTTCCCCCTTGTTATTCCGAAGAGCTCCCTTCCTACCATTGTTGAAACTCAATGATTTCAGTATTTGTCTGAAAAAAATGGCCACATAACAAGCCAAGTAATTTATTTGCAGAAACATTCAGAAAGGTTAGTTGGAGTAGTTACACGCTCTGCAGGTGTACAGAGTTCCATTCTGTATAAATGTGGCTAGAAATCCCAGACCCTAGATAGCATTCCATCCCTATCTCCGATTAGGATGACCTGAGAGTGAACAGGGAGCCACTCCTAAAACCTCACTATGGTGCACTCCAGGTGGGGGTCGTGTCGCACGGTGACCCACCGCGGCTTTCAGGGCCTACTTGGAGATGGCTGTAGCTTGATATTTCTTACGCTATTTAGAACTCCTGAAAACGGATCGCATCTCAAGGCATGCATTACCTTCAGTCAGGCCCTAGGAAGGGCTGCTGGCAGAGCTCTCCCTGCTGTGAAGGAAACTGACGGGGTTGGAACCCACACGTGAGGCAGTGGACCAGGGAGCTGGGTACGAAAGTGAAAGGGAGCCCATGCGGGAGGAGATGGTGACAAATACTTCCCGCCCACAGCCACCCAGAGGTCCTGGCCAGCAGTCTCTCCCTCCCTTCCACAGTCCTTTTATCAAGGCCCTTCTGTAAATTTCTTCTTCCTTCTTTCTAAGCTGATCGTCTAAGTTGAAAGGGAGTTGGGAAGGGACAAAGCAAACAACGCTCCTCCCAGAGCCCCAGTCCCGAGGGAGAGCCCTACAAATGTAAATTGTCATCCTCTTAACCGCAATCACGGCTGTGGCCTAGAGCCCTGAGGCCCCCCAGGGCAGCCCTTCATCTGGTAAACAAGAGGATACAAACCCAAAAACATTCCTTGACTAATGGGAAACACTCCCAGAAAACAATCTCTTGGAAAAATGCCTCCTCAGCCAGGGGCATCCAGCCCTGGCCCGAGGCCTCCAGCTTCTCCTCTCCTGGCCTGTCTTTACGTCCCTCACACCCCCAGGTGGCCATCTTACGAGTTGAGAATAATTAGCCTTTGATCAGCACTGGTTGCATTTTCATCAGCTCCATTTCCAAATTCTTGTAATTTCCACTTCATCCAATTAGTATATTTTGGCCCATTCTCTTCCAGCAGACTGGGAACAGAGACATCACCCACACAGAAATAACAGCTGTTGGCGAAAATAATCCATAACGAATCTACAAATGAAAATTGGAGTTAGTTTATTCTGAGCCAGATCTGAGGACTATCTTAGCCCGGGGCCGTCCTTCCCCAAGGAAGGAAGGGCACCAAAGAAGTGGGGTGTTCAGAGTGCTCATACACCCTCAAAAGGATGTTTCACATATGATTGAAATGTCCCTTTTACAATAGTCACAAGACTGCTCTGTCTGCACAGTGGTTGATGGACACAGCAGGTAGTAGGTCTGCTGTCTCGGTGGACACAGCAGGGTGGCAGGTCTGCTGTCTCCAGCTGGGTGGTCACAGGGTGGGCACAGCAATCAGTTCCTAGTCTAGGGAGAGGCTTCTCCTTCAGGAAATGCCAATGTGGGGGAATCTGCACCTTTATCTTAAGGGCGTTTGTTCTTGTCCTTGGGACATAGCAAATGCTTAAAGCAGATATACAACGCATGCTCAAAGGCCACGTCAGGCCCTTTTGGAAAAGCAAGGTCAGGCTGAATTAGGTTTACACCAAACAGCTTCCTCATATCCTCCAACATATGCCATTGCTTGTCATTTGTTTGTCACAGCCTTATTTCTAATAAATCAGATGACATTGACATTTAGGGTGAGCCCTGGCCCCATTTTTCCAAGGCCTTAAAAATTAACTTTAGGGGCCAGCCCCAAGGCTGAGTGGTTAAGTTCATGTGCTCCACTTTGGTGGCCTGGGGTTCTCAGGTTCAGATCTTGGGCGTGGACCCACACGTCGCTCATCAGGCCATGCTGTGGCGGTGTCCCACACAGAAGAACCAGAATGACCTACAGCTAGGACATACAACTAGGTACTTGGGGCTTTGACGAGAAAAAAAAAAAGAGGAAGTTTGACAGCATATGTTAGCTCAGGGCCAATCTTCCTCACCCCCCAAAAAGAAAACCATACAAGGAAGAGAAAAAAGTGAGATAAAAATTTTTTAAAAAATATTAACTTTAGTTAACCTAGTATTCTAATTCTATCCTGAAATGGCTGCCATCTCAAGAAAGAGTTTACCTTAAATCAAGTTTCTGGGAAGAATATTTTGATGGAATTATAGTACTCTAATTCTAGTTCAGCTATTGAACGATACATTCATGAGCAGCTTTCTATTTCCCACACTCTGCCCCCCAACACTTACATTTTAAAGGGAGCTTCAGTCCTCTAACCCAAAGTGTGAACAGCATAACACTGATGCTATGAGCTCTTCCCCCAAAATAAGGTCCCCATGGCGAGAAGCTCTGCATGGCACGAGTCATATTACATGTTGATGAGCGTAAGAAGCCTCTGCTTCATCCAATCCAATATTTTCCACACTCCCTTGATGGTGGAACCTTTTGTGAAGGCAATCCTTAGCTAGGTACCCAGGCACTCCGTAAACATCTGTCGAATGAATAGCCGAACCTTCCGAAGAATGCACTCTGCGAGATGCTACTTTAGACCAGAGGATTAAGTAGCATGGGAATATTAAATTAAAAGTTCAGGAGCTATATTGTGGGATAGGTGGCCTCTTACAACTCCTCCCCATCACACTCAGAGGCCTGTGTGCACTGAGGGCAGCCCTGCTTTGGTACAGGCCCAGTCCCATTAGCCGGCCAACACATCCTTCCTTATCTATCCTAGCATGGAGCAGCGTGCCTGGTAGCTACTAGATGCTCTTAATAAATAAATGCTTAAAGGAATTAATAATTTAATTAATCAGTGCTTAGGGGATGAATAAATTAAATAAATATCACCCTTAGGATTAGAGACTCTCAGCTAAGAGAGAATTTCTTCTCAGAAATTCTTAAAAGTCAGGTATTCCAGCTCTTACTCTACAGCTGAAGGAACTGAGATCCATAGAGAATTGAGAGGTTTGCCCAAGGTCATGCGTTGAATTAGTCATGAAGGTGCTTTATGAGTACTCTTCCCAAAATAATACCTAATGCTGCGGCACTCGTCCAACCAGCTTGGGCTGTTTCAAACCGTCTACTGATACTGCGCCTCTTATTGCAAAGCAACTTCTTCAAGCAAGCCAACGCTGCATGCAGGCACCATCGTTAACCTATAATGAGAATACCAACAACTATATTACAAACATGTGTTTAATATTCTTAGCTGCAAGACCAGAAATGTTCAAATGTCTGAGGGATTTTTAACTTTGGTACCATCACTTTAACAATCGGATTATCCAGGAATTTTTCCCGTCAGTATTTCTTACTATTATGGAAGCCTTTTTTTTTTTGGCTCCCCATTAAATTCTTTGGAAGCTCAGAAGAGCTGTGTCTATTCCCTTCTGAAGCTGACTTCCTCTCCAGGGGATGGTGAGAGGTTTGTTTTGCTAGCAGAAGGATGAATGAGCCTTGACAAACTTCTGGCCTTTTCCTGGTAAAAAACTGAAGAGGGATAATTGTTTTACTCACTGGAGTATTGAATTGGTCTACAGAAGGCCTGAGGGACTCTTTCTAACCTATCCATTCCAATTTTCTTACCTGCACAATCGCCAAATCCAAATAAATAAGAGATCCGGTGATATAATTTTAGGAGCAACAAATTGGCCCTTATGTCCAAAAATATTTCCTTCCTTATTTTCCTCAGTTACTATATTCTAGAGTAAGATTTTAACAATTTGGATTAAAGCTTTGGCCACAGAAGTTTAGTGGTTAAGAGAACAAGCATTCAGCCAGACAGTAAAGAGTTTATATTCCAGCTCCGCCACTTATTAGAGGTGGAGCTACAGCCATATCGCATCAGCCTTTATTTCCTAACTTGCGAATGGGACTGATATAATATGCATCTCATAGAAATGTTGTGAAGACTACAAACAACAATGCGTGTAAAATCATCAACACAGTATCTAGCTCAATAAATAGCGGCTGCTATGATCCTATAATTATCTCCTTCCATCCCCTTATTTTGCCAAATCGAGAAAGGAAGCATTCAAAACTCCCAACTCCGTCTAGGACACATTACAGACCAGACACTCGAATGCTCTTCCAACCTTCAAGTGAAACCCATTTGTCATATGGTTTCTAACCTTGAGGACAAGCTGAGAACAAGCCCTTCTGAGAAGTGACTAGAATGTGAAAGGGTGTGTGGGGTGCCTGAATTTCTGAGAGAGCACCAAAAGCAAGGTAGGAAGCTTCCAAGACACATTTCAAAATGAAAGACAGATGTCACCAACCCTGCAATTTCACTGAGGGTCCACTCAGGCTACCTCTATACATGGCTCTTTTCGAATTGAGCCAATCAAGGATCAGTCAAACCAATCCACTTCCCATTATTAAAGCGAAAAAATCAGTAGATATATGGCATTGAGTTTATGCCAATAGAGACTGCTTATCTTTCAGGTTCTTTCAATTACTATTGATTAAACAGGACTAGAGCACATTGATTAAGTTTACTACATGCCAGGCACTGGCTGTCTTCTGGGAATACCAAGATTAACATGACATGAACCCTATCCTCACAGAGGTCACATCGAGAGATGAGACAGACCCATAAACAAATCATTGCAGTGTAACAGGGTAAGCACACTCAGGGAGAGAGGAAGAAAGGAAGTGCTGTGAGAACAAAAAAGAGAGGTCCTACTATTTCCTGAGCTCTTCCAGGAGACAAAGGACTCTTGAGTGTTTCTAGGTGAATCAGAAGCTTTTCTCAATTAAGACAGAGGAAAAGTATTATTGGAAGAGAGAAGAAAAATTGTCGGAATAGGCCATGTAGTCATGGTGAAGACCCAGGTTCTGGAGCGAGATTACCTAGTTGCGACACTAACTAGCTGAGTGACCTTAGGCAAATTACTTAATGTCATCATGCCTCAGTTTCTTCATCTGCAAAATGAGAACAATAAAGTGATGTTCTGGATCACAAACTTGGACAAGGAACCAAAATGAGCAGCAGGAAGGCTAGAGCTGACTCAAGGTAGATTATAGGAGGGGGTCAAACCCAAGTAACATCCAAGAGGATGTGGCCAAAAGAGAGCCAGGGCTGAAGTTGGGCTGATGCAGTGATGGCTCGAAATCCACAGTCATAGGAGCAAGGTGGCATATACAGAAGGATGAATTGCCATGTGTGAGCAAAACAAGCAAACAAGAAAACAGGCCATCATTAAGCATCAACAAAGCAGGCTAAAGTGGGAACAGAAGAGAAGCAAGAACTCCAAAGAAACTTTGATTCTGAATCACATCCCAGGCCTGTCTAGATGCTTCTTGAAGTCTTCCTGCCACGTCAGAAACTATCTAAAGACTTGGCCAGCCTCACAACTATGATCAAAGGCAAGAACTGCAATGGCATCTAGATACAGAAAGTACCTGGATTGAGAAATAGGGCAGACCCTCTACATTTCACAGACCAAGGGTGAGGCATCTGCTGAAATCTTTTGGAATGGGCCGCACCACATCAAGGAGGACCTGGAGGTTGAACCTTAGATACAGTAGTAAACAGAGCAGGCTCAGGGAAAGATAAGGTGAAAATGAGTCAAGAGCCACAAATAAAAGATAGATAAAAGTTCACAGTGAAAAGCTAAAACTTAGGAGCATTCATTTATTCACTCACGCAATAAATATTAACTGAACATCTTCTATGTACAAGGCATAGGTAATCCAAAGGCAAACAAGACATATTGTTCGTGACATCACAGGACTTTGAAGACTGGAAGATTCCTTTAAACATTGGAGGATTCCAACCAAAAAAATAAAAAATCATAACGCAATGTGGTAAGTGTCATAATTCAACATTCACAGACAAGGCTATGGTAATACAGAGGGGAATCATCTAACCCAAACTTAGGGCATTAGGGAAGTCTTCCTGGAAGAAGCAAGACTAAGCTGAGTCCTAAAGGATGAACAGGAGTTGGTCAGACAAAAAGCCTGGTGGGCGCAGTTGGAGGTGAAATATAAATGGTTGGGTGAAGAGTGTTCTAATATTCCAGATATCCACAAATTTCAAAGGTGAGAGGCACACATTCTAAGACTCAAAAATGGAAAACTAATAAAGTAGACTTATGTCCTATACTTAAGTAAATAATTCGACAGAAGTACAAGGAGGAATAGTCAACTCTACTATTATCTTGGGAGATTCGAACACACCCCTCTTCAGTAACTAATAGAATAAGAAAAAAATCAGTAAGAATAGATATGATTTGAACAATAAGATGAAGAAGCTGACCTAATGAACATAAATAGAACACTCCACCCCAAAATTCCAGAATATATACTTTTTTCAAACTCACAGGGAACATTTACAGCAATTGATCATATCCGACCTCATGAAGAAAGTCTCAACAATTGTCAAATGACTGAAATAAACAGAATATTATGCTATAAATCATTAATAAAAGTCTTAAATCTCTATATTGGTGGAAAGTAAGAAACATAATTCTACATAACTCATGTAGTAACAAAAAGAAAACAGTGTAAATTATAAAATATTTCACACTAAATGATAATGAAAATACTACACATAAATCTAGTGGGATACAGCTAAAGCACTATTCAGGGAAAATCCATAGCCTTAAATGCTGTATCATCAAAGAAGAAACACTGAGAGTTAATAAGTTGAGCGTCTGCCTCAAAAGTTAGAACAGGGGGCCAGCCCATTGGGGCAGCGGTTAAGTTTGCACGTTCTGCTTCTCGGTGGCCCGGGGTTCACCAGTTTGGATCCCAGGTACAGACATGGTACCACTTGGCACGCCATGCTGTGGTAGGCATCCCATGTATAAAGTAGAGGAAGATGGGCATGGATGTTAGCTCAGGGCTAGGCTTCCTCAGCAAAAGAGAGGAGGACTGGCAGTAGTTAGCTCGGGCTAATCTTCCTCAAAAAAAAAAAAAAACAGGAATAGCAGAAAACACCAAGTGAAAGTTGAAGGAAGAAAATAAAGTAGACAAGAATATACATTAATGAAATAGAAAATGAACATAAAATAGAGAAAATCAATAAAGCCAAACATTGATTCTTTAAGAATATTTGTTAAGGGGCTTGCCCTGTGGCATGGTGGTTAAGTTTGGCACACTCCATTTCGGTGGCCTGGGTTTGCAGGTTTGAATCCTGGGAGAAAACCCACAGCATTCGTCAGCCACGCTGTGGCGGGGACCCAAATATAAAATAGAGGAAGATTGGCATAAATATTAGCTAAGGGCTAATCTTCCTCAGGAAAAAAAATTATGAAGTTGATAAATCTCTGAAGAGACTCCTCAAGATGAAAAGAGGAACCAAAAAGTATATTTGGAATGAAAAAAGAGACATCACTACAGATCTTGCAAACATTTAAAAGATAATGAGTATACTACAAATAACTTCATGTAAAAGATTTGAAAATTTTGATGAAAAAACTGACACAAACAGAAATAGAAAACCTGAATAGTCCAACAACTGTAAAAGAAGTTAAATCTGTAATTTAAAACCTTCCCAAAGAAAACCACAAGCCCAATTGGCTTTTCCCATGAACTCTATCAACATGTAAGAAAGAAATAAAAACAATCTCATGCAAACTCTCCCGGATGACCAGAAAAGAGAAGACACTCTTCAACTCTTTATATGAGGCTATCCTAACGTTGTACCAAACCCTATCAAGGACATTACATGAAAAAAATAAAATAAAAAATTACAAGCCAATATCATTCATAAACATAGATGCAAAAATACCAAATAAAATATTTCCAAACTAATTCTAAAAATGTATAAAAAGCAAATACATCGGGGCCGGCCCGGTGGCTGAGTGGTTGAGTTTGTGCCCTCTGCTTTGGCGGCCCAGGGTTTCATTGGTTTGCATCCTGGGCATGGACATGGCAATGCTCATCAGGCCATGTTGAGGCGGTGTCCCATATGCCACAACTAGAAGAACCCACAACTAAAATATACAACTAAGTACTGGAGGGATTTGGGGGGGAAAAGCAAAAAAAAAAAAAAGAAGATTGGCAACAGGCAACAGTTGTTAGCTCAGGTGCCAATCTTTAAAAAAAAAGCAAAAACATTATAACTGATTTGAGTGTATACCATGAATGTAAAATTTGTTTACTAAAATACAGTGTAATTTACCACACTAACAAAATAAAGGAGAAAAATCATTTTAATAGATGCATTAAAATATTAGATAAAATTAACCTATGCAAATATACTTAATAGAGAAATGTTGTAAGTTTCCCCTTTGAAATTCGGAATGAGGAGAAATGCCCACTATCACCACTATATTCAACATTTTACTGGCAGTGGTGGTGGTGGTCCCTCAGATAGATAGAAAGATAAGAAATTAGAGAGTAGCATTTCTGATAAGGATGCTATGTTCCAGGGATGGCAAGGTTCTGGCATACCATTGGAACAGGTACCTGGCTGAAAGAGAAAGGAGGCGAAGAAGACTATAGGAGTTGGAGGTGAAGGAACCTTGGGCTAGAATTTTATATAGATTATTCAGATGGGCACTAAAGTCACTCAGGATGACAGGACAGAGTATTAAACCTGTGCCAAAGCCTTCAGTGAATATGGAGGAATGGCCAGGATTTGAGTAGATGGCATGGAGGAGGGGTACAAAGTAACACAGCCGAAAGGTAAACCTTAGAGCACGAGGAGCTCACACTAGGGTAGAGGTGTAAAGATGTGGAAACACTGGTGGGTACCAGGAACCAAGAGAACACTGATCTCGAGTCCTTGTGACATGGGGTTTGCATAAACAAACCGCCTCTACCCACCACAGCTCTGCAGGGAGCCTTCCACTAAACAAGGAGGTAAAGAGTTTCCCGTGAGATGATGTACACAAAGCACCCTCGGCAGTGCCTGGCACGGAGGAGATGTTCCGTGTCAGCTAGAAGGCTCCACGGAAAGGGAGGAGGGTGGTGTGCAAACACAGGTCAGGGAGGGGCAGCCCTCATGGGAGGAGAATGAGAACACAGTCTTACACTTGGGTGGTGGTGGGATGACAGCGGTGTGAAACGCAGTGGAACTACGTGGCCTGATAGCAGGTTCCTAGCGTGTTCAGACTCTTTTGGGTTAATGGCTGGAAGAGGGACATTGGGGTCAGATTCTCTCTCTCTAAGGAGCTTGTGTGGGTCCCTAAGTTCAGTTGGTTGATAGGTTCTATAGTGTCTTCTTCCAGGATGTTTCTTATATCCCTTTTTCCTGTCTGTTTCCATTAACAATATCCCGATCCAGGCTCCTATCATCTCTTTTCTGGACTGCAGAGCCTGCCAACTGTTCTGTCTGCTTCCTATTACCTCTTATACACTACCTCAAAGTTAGTCTGCCATCATTTCCCTACTCAAAAATCCTCAGTGCCTCTCAACTAGAGTTGTCTCCTCACTTAAAGGTTGAGACCTTCCTCAATATGCTGATAACGTTTTCATCCTTGTCTTCTACCACGTCACCAGTTCCCACTCGCTGTTCCCCAAATCACTGTCTTATTTTGCTGCTTCTCCGCTTTCGTTCGCGTTGTTGCTCCTGCCTGGAATGCCCTCTCCTGATTTTTACTTGTCAAAATCCCCTTCTTCTTGTCAGCTTCCCTCTTTCACCAGGAAGCTTATGAAGCCCCTTATCCCACGCACACACCCAGGCATGATATTGAAATATTTCACCACTGCCACACCATAGGTACCATCCAATCAGAACAAACTCTAGCCGTCGATAGAGGATGGGCTCTAGGACTCTGCCGGGATGGGCGTTAACCCTTTGTTGCTGGATTGGGGGTGATCTATGGGTTCCCCAGGAGGGAGACAAGGCAGGTGGAGTTGGGGGAGGACAGTGAGGGGCTCAGGGCAGAAGGATTTCAGTATTTAACAGTGGGCATAACAGTGCACAGCAGGTGAGCATCAGCTCCTTGCATGCCCTCATGCAATCATCCTCTTTTGGCAATTCCCAGTGTTCTTGGACTTCTGCAGCATCTAATGCACTCTGTTTTATATATAAGTTGTGCACATCTGTCCATCTCATTCATCCCAACTGCAACGAGACTATAAATCGCGTCAAAGCCTGTCCTGCTCATTGCTGTGCAATCATACCGCATCGTGCACATCGCAGACACTCGAACGTTCGTTCCTCTGAATTGAAGAAAGGAAGATTGCTAACTTTCAAATGTCAACAAAGTACGGTTCTAAGGGAAAAGATAAATAACGTTTAATGAATACCTACTCTGTAAATGTTATCTCATTCTATTCTCACAATAAACCCGAGAGGTTGGTTTTCTCATTCCCATTTTACAAATGAGTAAATCAAGGCTTACGCTTATTCATTGGTCCAGGGTCACCCAGCTGGAAGTGGCAGAAATGAGATTGCTGTCTTGTTTCTCTCACTCTAAGCTGAGTGTAGCTTTTTCGAAGCTTGTGTGTCTCTTCTGAAAGGTAATCGTTTTATTTCCTCTGTGGTACAAATCGGAGATTACATGAAATTTACAATGTGGTTGTAGTGGCTCTTTTCAAAGCTTGCTGGCTTCAGGTATAGATTTGAAAATAAGTGAATGAGAGCATTTCTCACTCTGGACTAGTAACCTAAATGAGACCTGATGATCGATTTAGTGGCAAGATACCTTTTATTTAGTCCTTTCAATTCTGTTATCGCCATTTTCTTTTTCACCAACTCACTTAACATTTGATAGGGATCTTTTGAAAGAGCTCTCCTTCTGAGTCTTTGCAAAAGGACAAATTTCAGCACAGCCAAAAAGTATAAAGGGAAACCATTTTAATTTTTTAATTCATGCCATTATTAGCTCCCCTTGCTCGCATCAGCTTCTTCTAATTATGCAGAAGTGCACACATCTGACAGAGTGCCTGGCCCTGACTCATGACTTACTAATGAGATCATATTTTTTATTACAATTCCAAAATCCCATCAATCTTTTCTTAATTATTTTTAAGCGAATCTGCTGCTTTAGAAAGGAAAGGGCGTATGTGGCACTAGCAGAAACTAGGAAAGTTTCATGCGATTTCAATTTCAGAAACTTTGTTGGCAGGATGGCCCGTAACTGTTGCCAATGTTAATAAATCAAATCTCAATGTCTAGGAACGGGTTTAATGCCACGGGCCCCCCATGTACCAGAACTCACTCGCAGATTCAATGAATCAGACCTTCAAGCATTGCCACACAGCAAAGCTTCTTCCAAATCTCTCTGCCAACACGTATTACAGTCATCAGTATAGCCAGGGGTGATACGCGAAATGTTTGACAACGGACGCTAGCTGTGACACTGAAACTGGGTCCTGGACGCCAGCTATGTCCAACTTAACCCTGTAGCAGCTGGATTTTAAGAAGCTCCAGGTGGTGCCTAGAGGGGGCCAGGAGCAGATTTTGGGGTGGGGGGAGAGTGGGAGTAGCTTCTACTTAACGGCTGGCACAGAAGTTTCAACAGTTTACTATGTGACCTGGTGCAGGTGCTTAGCCGCGTGCACCCCGCCTGGAGCAGCCCGGGCGTCTGAGCAGCCATCTCCTCAGCCTGGCTCCGAGCCACCTCCCAATCACGTCCTTGTTCGTTATGTCCAACACTCTGGGTGAGCTTTCGTTAACAGGATCGCACCTGGAAGTTTGCCCCCCACTTCCCCTCCACACCCTTACATCGCGTCAACTGCAAAATGAGCCGATGGTCTACTCCTCATCCCCGGGGGTCTATCCCGCAGATGCGCACTTGTCTGAGGTTTATGGAAATAAGGGGGAAACCACGTGGCCAGGGAATTTTGTCGGCCTTGCTAGCGCTGAACTTTGTTCTCCACACTAACTTTTATATTTTCCCCATGAAACCAAGGACCTCAAAAATGAAACTGCAGTTGTCTGATTACAAAGTTAAAGAGTTTAATTTAAAATTAAAAAAACATAAAGCAGATGTTCAATGTCAACGCCACCTCACGTAGCCCTTGGCAGTTCAGGAACTTGAAAAATGCGACTGGAGGAGGAAGTCAAATCTGTGAGCAGGAAGGGGGCCTGCCCGTCCCCACGACCAGGCCAGACTAACGGGGCTGGTTAGGGCGGAGGGGGACCACGAGCCGCGCGGAGGCTTCATCCACAGCTGCGACGCCCCCCCGAGTTCCCTATCCTGGCAGCTCCGCCTTCACCCGCGCCCACGTCAATCCTTTGCCCTTCCTCGGAGCAGTTTTCTTTTCACGCGTCGGTCTACTGTGCACCTAGGCCAGGCCTCACTCACCCCTCACTCCAAATCAGTACTGTGGATAGAAATGTCAGAGGCTGGGGCAGCCAGAACCCCCTACCGGGAAGCTGGCTACCAGGAGACAGGCCCAGCCTCCACCCACTACCACAGAAGCAAGCCCGGGGAGGCGGGCCCAGGGAATGTGACCGATGACCTCCCGCTGATGTCACCCCAGGGCCAGGGAGCCCCACTCCCGCTCAGACTGCACTGCCAGGCCCGGCCTCCAGAGTCTTTCCTGCCCCCTTCTGTGTACTGTAATAACTAAGTCAACTGGAAAAGAAACACTGCAGAAAGACTAAGGGAAACAGCACACGGGCAGCCGTGGCCAGGAAGGAGAGCACGCAGCGAGGCACAAAGGGGCATTGTGCTGGGCGCCTGGGGCCGCCTAGGACTTGGCACCCCTAGTCAGCCAAGCCCACGATGATCCGCTTTCTCTGGAAGGGGCTCCTTGGGTCCCTGCTGAATGAACAGCAACGTGGGAGGAGGGCAGGGGAGGAGGGAGACGGCAGAGCAAAGTGGAAAGTTGAGTGAGAAGGAGGGCTGGGCCAGGGCTGGAGCACAGGGTGGAAACAGAGCCCTTCATCTTTTTGTTGTGTCCTCATGGCTGGGGTTGACCAGATTCCAATCATCTTGACTGCTGTCTACAGGGAGAGCAATTTGCCAAATGACCAGTTAACAAGTGTTAAAAGCATGCTCTTTCAGGAAGAGGGGGAATAGGAAAGAAATTTAGACCCCGCTGCTGCAATGGTCCGTTATGGGACCTTGACAAGGCTTTGCATTCCTGTATAAGACTGCAAGGAACGGGGAAGGGGGCAGAACAAAGGGGTCACGTCAGTTGTGGGATTTCTTTTTCATCTTGAATAACAGCAACTCCTCAACTTCCTGGTTTGGGTACCTGCTCCCTCCCTTCCTCCTGATTCTTGCCGGGGAAGGGAGAATAGAGCTGGGAACTGTCCTCCAAAAGTGACAACATTTGTTCAGGAAATTTGCTGAGGAAGTCAAGAGAAGCTCGGAGTCAAGGGCCCAAAGGGGCTTGGAACTTGAGCTCCCCTCGCGCATGTCATCGCTCCTCAGCCCCTTACCGCAGGAGTAGTCCACGGGGCTGCCATTCAGCCTCTCCTGCCTGTCCAGGGGAAAACCCAGCTCATCCTGGACCAATGGTTTGCCCTAAGAACAAGTTGGGGGTGGAGAAGACTGAGACGAAGCCAAAAAAAAAGTGTTAAGAGAGGAGGGAAAAGCTGGCACTGCCGAATGGAGAAAGGTTCCAGCAGCTCAAAGCATCTTGAACAGAATCATTAATCGGGTGCAAAACTCCTAAAAGGAGCAAAACCGGGACCGGCTCCTTCCAAGGGCAGCCTGCCAATCTCCGCCTTGCGCTTTCCTTTGCAAAGCCTTAGTGTCTTTGTATCAAGACTGATCCAAGAGCGCCTAGTCGGGAGCCACCTGTTCACGTCCCCTCCCACCTCCCTGACCTCGGAAGTGAGAGGAGAAACGATGGGAAACCCAGACAGCTGCTGCGACCCCCCCCCCCCCCCCCCCCAAAACAAGCCTCCAGATTCTAGGAATTGGGCCAGACCCTGGCAGATGAATTACTCTCTGTGAGAAATGCTGCTGTAAGCACATTAACTCTTTCATTCACTAACTAACTCTCTCATTTAATAGAAGCTAAAATCAGGGCTAGGAGGAACCTCGTAGATCAAACCTAACCCTCCCCTCCTTGTTCCAGCCCAGAGAGTTCCAGTGACCTGCCCAAGGTCATGACACGGATTACCAGCAGAGTTATGGCAGCCAGCCTCCAAGATGGCCCCCAATGATTTCTGCCTCCCAGGACCCACAGCCTTGGAGTCCCCTCTTCCAGTGAATAGGGCTGGCCTGTGAAACCAATAGGATCCTGCAGAAGGGACAGTGTGACTTCCAGGGCTAGGTCACAAAAGACATTGCAGCTCCCACCTTCTCTATCTTCACTGTGTTGGGAGCCAGCTGCCACGTCACAAGGACACTCAAGCAGCTTTGTGGGGAGGCCCACATGGTGAAAGCCGAGGCCTCCTGCCAAAAGCCAGCACCAACTTGTCAGCCCTGCGAGGAAGCCGCCTTGGAACACCCTCCAGCTCCAGTCAGGCCTTCAGATGAGAACGGCCCCAGTCTCTATCGTGAGAGGCCTTGAGCCAGAAATTCCCGGCTGAGGCTCTCCTGAAGTCCTGGCCCACTGAGACTGTGTGAGCTAGTAAGAGTTTGTTACAGTGTCAGAGGGAAGCAGAGCAGCAGGGGAGAGAGACTTCCGCATAAACTGAGCTTGCTCCAATTTTTTTTTTTTGACGAAGATCAGCGCTAAGCTAACATCTGCTGCCAATCCTCCTCTTTTTGCTGAGGAAGACTGGCCCTGAGTTAACATCCATGCCCATCTTCCTCTACTTTATACATGGGATGCCTACCACAGCATGGCTTGCCAAGTGGTGCCATGTCTGTACCTGGGATCTGAATCGGCGAACCCCGGGGCAGCCAAAGCAGAACATGTGCCTTTAATCACTGTGCCACGGGGCCAGCCCTATTCATTTTTTTAAAGATTGGCACCTGAGCTAAATCTGTTGTCAATCTTCTTTTTTTTTTTTTTTTTTTTTTTCTTCTCCCCAAAGTGCCCCAGTACAAGCTGTATATTCTAGTTGTGGGTCCTTCTGGTTCTGCTATGTGGGACGCTGCCTCAGTGTGGCCTGATGAGCGGTGCCATGTCCACGCCCAGCATCTGAACCAGCGAAACCCTGGGCCGCCGAAGCAGAGTGCGCGAACTTAACCGCTTGGCCACGGGGCCGGGCCCTGCTCCAGTCTTGATACCAGCCATCCCACATGTTACAGTGATTACAGAGCCTCAGCCAAAACACGCGAGACAGTTGGAGAGCAACCCCTGTCCGTGCCCTCGCTCCCATGATCACTCAGGGCCCAGCAGATAATTAATATACTTCCAGACTCAGCAGGCACAGCGGGTCCTTCCTCATTGCACACACCTCCCCAGGCAAAAGCCCTCCAAGTGGGTGTGTAATCTCACGTATGAAAGCAGTGACGCGCTAGTGTCAGGCATCAAGGTTCCATGTAACCAGCTTGCTGAGCATGTCCCACGTGTCAGGCAGGCTCTGACGACACAGAATGAGCATGCTCATCTCTGGCCTCCAGGAGCAGAGTTCTGGAGCCCAGTGGAAGCTTCTTATTTAGATTAGGTTTTAAGAGTCAGGGTTTGTCAAACGCAGCATGAATTCCTTCACCCATATTTTAAATGACTTTGCCCCCACTGAGCTGAGGGTCCCTTGGGAGCACAGTGGTTGCCAGAAACATTGATTCATTTCTTTAAGCAAAGGCCAGCATCATCATAACCATACACAGTCGAGGTGACGAGATGTTCACACACAGCCACCTGAATGGACTTCACCTTCTTTCTTTTAAGACATTGCAGACAGGTGTGTGCCCGCCATTTAGGACCAACTGGACGACTGATCAATACCATCAGCAATAGTCTACACCGGGGCGGCCATTCTTCTTAAAATGCAATCGGAGGCCCCTCGATAGACACTTGTTACTACAAACTTCTTAAAACCCATAAACATCCTTAACATCCATATTCAAGGCAGAGTGACAGTGGTGGTTACCCAGCAGCCTTAGAAAGCAGGGCCTTCAGCAAGACTCAGTGCAAGTACCACTTCCTTTTGGAAGTGTCCTCTAACCTCTTTGAGCAGAATTAAGTGTCCCCCTTCCGAGCTCAATGCCTTGTCATAACTCCTCTCCCCGCACAGCTCTAACTACTCGTCTCCATTCCACTGAACCTCTGATTTCAGGGACCCTGTGGTCCACCCGTGGACCTGGCGCTTGGAATAGTGGCTGGCAAGTAGTAAGCCCTTAACAATGAGTGTAGGATGAATGAATGAATTTAAAAAAATGTCCAGGAAGACAGCTAGTTATCCTTGAAGTAAATTCTAAATAGACAATAAAAAGTAGGCAGTTTCGAGGGCAGTCCACAAACTGTCAGAGTGATGGTCTAAAACTGAGGTCTAAGCCGTTTCTTCAATTTGGCCTGCATTTTCCCAAAGAAACACGGTAATGAAACCGTGGGCAGCGCAATGGTCAACCCACGAATCTGTTAGCCCACGATGTCACATAATCACTATGTTTAGTACAGGTTCCAAACTACAAATGGACTTCATTCATTTGTTAATTTAGCAAAAAAAGAATATTATTCATAGGAGACACCTATTGTTTGCCAGGGACTAGTGCTAGATGGTGGAGACTCAGAGGTGAGAAGCAGAGTCTTGGGGCTGGCCCCATGGCCGAGTCGTTAAGTTCGTGCGCCCTGCTTTGGCGGCCCAGGGTTTTGCTGGTTCGAATCTTGGGCGCGGACATGGTCCCGCTCATCGAGCCACGCTGAGGCTGCATCCTGCATGCCACAACTAGAAGGACCCACAACTAAAAATACACAACTATGTACCTGGGGGAGCTTTGGGGAGAAAAAGGAAAAATAAAATCTTTAAAAAGTAGGCAGAGGACACAGCATTTTAAAAACCACAGAGGTAAAAGGTGCTCAGTGATTTAAACAAACCTTTAGAGGCAGACAGACCGGGTTCCTGTAGGCCGCTATGCTGTCGCGTTGTGCTGCTGTGGCTCTTTGGGCAAATTACTGAGCAATCTCCAATTAATTTTCCCAACTGTAAAGTGGGTAACACCGATCTCATGGGTTTTTTGTGAGCACAAAATGGGATAATGCATGTAAAATGCTCACTATATTACCTGACACGGGGTCTAGGCTTGATCAATTTCAGGGGAAGGCTCAGGGACAAGGGAAAAAATGGAAAAATGATTGCCACTCTGGGTAAGAATCAGGGTAGGTGTAGACCAGGAGGGAGTGAAGTGGGATCAGTATGAGGAGGAGAAAGCAGCAGAGGCAGAGCTGTTAGGCAGCAGACAGGAAAGGGGAGATGGAAACAGAAGAGCGGGCATGTGATGTGGTGAAAATGAACAAGCACCCAACCCAGCACCTGAAAAAGGAAGCTGTGGAAGCAGAGGAAGGTTCTGTGAATTGTGGTCCAAAACCTCAGCAGGAGAAACCGAGGCACTACTATTCCAGCTGCTTCTAATTTCAACTTCTCTGCACCTTTATTTTAGGTGCAAATTACCCAAGTGATTGGCAATTTTTCTTACAGCCATAGAGAATATGCCAAAAGTGGAAGAATTAAGCTTCAAAGACAAAAGATTTAATTAATTTTTAAGATCCCCAAATGGGCTCTTAAAAATGAAATGGGTCAAGAATACATTTAAACCAAAGTTAGATTTCAAAAGTCCTGGAATTGCAGAGGGGGACAGAGGGCACTGTCACGTGGAGCCTCGTGTGGAGCTGGGCCCCACCATCCAAACGCTGTCAGATCTGTCCTTAGCTGCTTTGGTCACCTTCTTAAAAATAGAAATGTCCAATTGCATTGTGAAAAAAAGTATACACAGGCATATATGTATGCGAACACAAAATTTGTATCAGTTAGCATCCTCAAACATCACAGTTTCTCCTGGGTGACACGGGACACTGACGGTGCCTCCTAGACAGCACTCTTGTGCAGACACACGTGCCTGGCACAGAAGAAACACGCAGGAACCATTGGCAATAAGAGTAACGTACCTCAAGCCTGTCCGTCTTGCCTCCCGAAGATCTCCTTCATCCAGCAGTTCTCCAAGCGGGTCCTGGGTCCCCGGGGGGAGGGGACGTTCCTGAGACCCTTTCAGGGTGTCCACAGGCCAAAACTCTTTTCATGCTAACACTAGGACGTGGTTTGCCTTTTTCATTCTCATCCTCTCACGAGTGTGCAGCAGAGATGTGCAGAGGCTGCACGGCACGAGGTGCCGTGACAGACGACACACAGAAGCAGAGAGAAGAACCCAGCCGTCTGCTCATCGGCCAGACATCGCAGGGATTTGCAAAAATGTAAAACAATGGCACGTGTCCCCCTAAATTTTGTTTCTTTTGGGAAAACAGAGTTATTTCTCGTAAAAATTAACTTACTATATAATGGGCTTATTATTGCTTATTTAGAATCAATTAATAAAGATTTCTAAATTTTCTCAGTTTTAGTTTCTAATATGGTGCAACTTGAGAGCTATAACGGGCATAAACGAGTCATTCTGGCTCTCAGCAACTGTTCAGAGTGAGAGGGGCCTGAGACCAAAAGGCTGAGAAGTGCTGGTCACCCCCGCTCTCCTCTGGTCTTCACCAGAGTCAACCACAAGCGCCACCGCCCCCCACCACCGGCTGGGCCCCCCAACCTCCGGGAAGCTGCTCTGAGCCCAGTGCCCACCCTCCTTACAGAGCCACAGAAGGCGCCGCCCGGTACAGACACTGTGGGAGGAAGAGGAGATTCGAGGCAGCCATGGCCTTTCCCCCATGGAGCTTAAATGAGGACCATTAGAAACAAGCAAAACCAAGTCAAACAAATAACATCACTGCAGGTTGTAATAAGCACGATGAAGGAGGAAAGGATCACGGGGCTAAGACAGAACGAGAGGGAAAGCGTGGCTGGGCAGGCGCGAAGAGGAGATGCTTTCTGGTTCAGCCCTGGGAACCTGCCTGCACAGGGTGGGGAAAGAGCATCGCAGGCAGAGGGACCAGCTTGGGCAAAGGTCCCGTGGGAAAGGGCTTGAGGAGTGAGCCTGGGCTAAGCAGGGGCAGGTCACACAGCACCGTCCCTGCATGCCACACAGAGAGCGGTTTCATTTGCTCACATTGATTACCTCATTTCACTGGCTTCCTATTGTCCTTAGAATGAAGAGCAAGTCTTTAATGTGGCCTTCAAGGCCCTACAGATCTGATTCCTGACTATGCCACATCTAATCTCATCCTACTCTTTAGATTTCCCCTTCACTCAGGGGTGCTCACTCCTGCCTTCTTTCAGTTCCCAGTAGCCAAGTTCCCTTACACCACAGGGCCTTTGCACATGCTGTTCCCTGTGCCTTGAAAGTTTTCTCACCTCTTCTCCCCAAGTTGCCTAATTAAAGCTTTACCTAACCTTCACTAAGGCCAGGTGTTTAACACCCTGCACCTTTCCTTAAGAGCACTTAACACATTTTGTAATCAAAGATTTGTATAATCATATAATTAGTATATCTCCTCCACTAAACCACAAGCTTCTGGAGGACAGAGCTTATGTCTATTTTGCTTACCATCATATTCCCAGTACCTAGCATGGTGCCTGGTACATAATTAATGCTTAATACATATTTGTTGAACGAGTAAATGAATGAAAGCTTTTTTATACTGTCTTTAGAGATGCTTTTACAGTAAATTCACCCTTGAAAGCATTTAATCAATTGGATTGTGTGTCCCACCAAGACAAGAACACTCTATTCATCCTGGTATCACCAGAGTTTAATACTGTGCCTAGCACATAATAGCCAATAAATATTTACTGAATGAGTGAATGAAACACTATTAAATGTCTGCATGAAGTTGAATGAGGGGATACAAAAAGTTTAAGCCACGTTGGCGGTCCTCAAGCAGATGGCAGTACAGACCGGGGGAAATGTCGTGGGAGGAAGGGTTCCTGACCACGTACAGAAGGTAATAAAGGGTCCAGGTCACAGCCGAGGTCGTTCAGTCCTCTGGGAGGTGAGGAAGGAGAGGAACCGAGGTGGCTCACGGAGGGAGAACGTCCCATCTGACAGCCAGCCCTGGGTGAGTGGCAGCAGCAGCCACGCCGACAGACAGGTGCAAGGAAAGAATCCAGAGACGCTTCCCTAACTTTGAGGCAAGAGTAGCAGAAGGAAGAAGACCATGCTGAGTGAGAACGCAAGGAGCGATGGGAGGAACGGAGAAGACGGGAAGCACCGTGCTGGGCAAACTCAAGTACTCTTGAGGACAGTTGGAAGCCTGCTGAAAATGCAAATTTTCAGGGCCCACCAGCTGATTCTGGTTCTGTGGAATGAAGGTTGGGCCCAGGAATCTGCATTTTAAACCAATCTTGTAGGTGCTTCTGAAGCAGGTGTTCCACAGGTCATGCTTTGGGACACACGGACAGTTTTAGGTCGAGTCCTCATGGCTGGATGAGTGACCCAACCCAAGAACCCCATTCTGATACTGCTCCCGTCCAGCAGAGCCTGATGCAGGCATTCTGGCAGTGAGGCTTGTGGAGGGAGTGCACTTCAGGGAGCCCCTGTGAGGGAGAGAGTGACGCCCGGCAGGAAAGGAGAATGAGCTGGCAGAGATGTGATTTCGGGAAGTACAGTCTTGAGACAAGAGCAGCCCTCTGTGCCTCCACATCATGGCTGTGGGTTACCCTTGGGTAGGGATGTGGGACAGCAAACACCCCTGGCCACCTGGCTCCCCTCAGTGGAGGACAATATCCCAGAGAAAGAGGCAGCTGGAAACTCCTGGCAACCACCTTCCTCACAGAGGCCGAGGTGGGTGCACTGGCCCAGAGAAGGGAACCTGGGGGGGGGCCTCACAGCTTCTAGCTCACTGCCTGGGAGAATAAAGTCCTCTGGAAATAAGACGGGAAAACTCTGAGGAAAGAGCGAACTAAAGCATATAAACAAAGCAGGGGGCTGTGTATGTCCAAAAGGATCTACACCCTTCACCCTGTCCTGAGTGATGCAGATTCTGAGGTCCCCTTGAGGGTAACAGACCCCAGGTGACATCAGTCCCCCAACTTTTTTTTTCCCCTGTCAGGACGACCTTCAGCCTCGGAGCTGAACCCCGACTTCAGTTCCTGCCTGGCAGCTTTGGGACAGACACCCTGTGCCACGTGCAGCTGACCCCCTACCTTCTCACACAGGCCAACCCTTAGCTAGCGTGCTTTGCATCTTCCATCCATCTTAACCTCCTTTTTCAACACCCTGGTTCTCACTGTTGCAAGCTTGTTGCTACTTCTCCAGCCCCTGGGCCAGCGCCAGACTTCTCAGAAGCAAGTACCAAGATGGAGTTCAAAGGCTGAGAGACTAACTGGGGGAAGGTCAGTGGAGGAGAAAGGGGAGAGGGGGCAGGAGTCGGCAGGAGGGGCTCCAGACCATGATGCAGGTCTGACAGCTGCGGCTGGAGGGAGGGAAGGAGCAATCAGGCTGCCAGGGAGCCCTGAGCATCTCCACAGGCTGGCAGTGAGCCGAGAGCCACAGGCCTCTGTGTACCCCATCTCCTCCACTCCTCCCACAGCCAGGTGACATGGGTGCAGTTCCTCTGCATTAAAGCTGAGAAAACAGAGGGTCCCCCAGGTTAAGGCATCCACCCACAGTCACACAACTCAGCTGGCACTGGCAGGGGCTCCAAACCCCAAACCTCGGCTAAATACTGGTTTCTCTTGTGTGTTCGTCTGTGGACGCCCTTCTCATATTACCATTGCTGATAAACTCCTTGAGTTTGGGCTCTGAATCCTACTTCCTTTTTAAATATACAAGTGCTTCATGGGGGCGGTGCCGTGGCGTAGTGGTTAAGTTCGTGCACTCGGCTTCGGCGGCCTGGGTTCACAGATTCTGATCCCACGCACAGACCTACACACCGCTCATCAGCCATGCTGTGGCGGCCTCCCACATACAAAATACAGGAAGACTGGCAGACGTTAGCTCAGGGACAATCTTCCTCAAGCAAAAAGAGGAAGAGTGGCAATGCATGTTGGCTTGGGGTGAATCTTCCTCAGAAAAAAAATATATAACTAAGTGATCCACACCATCCTCCACCCTATAGCTGGTTCGACCAGGCAGTGTAGGAGCAAGCCTGAGGAAGCCTCCTGTCCTGGCTGCTGACCAGCAAATAAATCATGGGTTAGTCCCCCCACGGCTATCAGCGGTGACCTTGCGGTGACCCCCCGGATCCTATTACTTGCGCCATCACCGCCACAACTCAGAGCACCCCAACTTCTCTGGTGTCCTCTCTTTCTTCCCGAGACACATTAGCCTCCTGAACCAAGTGCAGTAACACAAAAATACCAGAAAACAAGCATCCAAAGAAAAAGTTGGCAGCATATCTGGGGAGAAGTTGCCAAGTGCAGCCTGGGTGGGTACGGGGTGCTCAGAGGAGAGGCAGTGCTGCTGGACCAGCTCCCGAGACCAAGGCTCGCTCTCACCCCAACATGCACTTGCCTCACAGATGCTTGTCTACATTTGGCTTTATGACTTGAGGGGAGTGGTTAGGGATAGACTCTGGATTCATCCTGCCTGGGTTTGAATCCCAGCTCCACCGCTTACAAGCTGTGTGACCTTGGCCAAGTTCCTTCACCTCTCTCTGCTTCCCTTTCTCATCTGTGAAATGGGAATAAACAGAATCTTCCTCACTGGGTTGTTGTCAAGATTTCATGAGTTCATAAAGGTAAAATTATGTAAGACACAGCTTGCAATACAATAATAGTAATTTTATCATTATTATCAGGAAAATGTTCTCCTCCAAAACAAAACAAAGTTTTACACACGCAAATATGTATTTGTCTCTGTCCTGTAGTCTGCTGAAAATTGTAATCTCTTTGCACTGCTAGACAGACAGTTACACACTGGTTGTTATCATCAACTCTAACCTTTTTCTCCCATACGTGTTTTAAATTTTTTCCCTTTTTATTTTGCCTTGAGTATAGACATGAAATTATTCAAAATAGGAATAGGAAGGAAATCTTAAAAATTTCTGATGACCCTATTGTTTCACTGGTTATTTTATTATATATGCTTAATAATTCAAGAATTTCTGCTTTGGTTTGGATTTTTTAATTACAAGATAACATGAATCCACACATTCTTGTTGTAGAAGATTCAAACAGAACACAAGCCTGTGGACAAAAAATGTGACTGTCCTCTCTGCCACCCCCCCTTTGCACTGTCCCCAACTCCCCGAATTCATCACAGTCCTCACCTGAAGTGACCTGCAATCTGCGTTCTGTACCCTCACATCTATAGAGCTTTGCTTCTTTTCTATACATAAAACCATCTGTATACTGATTTTTCAACTTGCTTTTTTCCGCTTCACATATCACAACAGCCTTCCATATCAGGACAAATTGAGCGGTCAATAGACATTTCACTCCTGTCGGCAACGGCTGCTTTAACCGCCCTTCAATTCCTAGACATTTATTTCCAACTGTTGCTATTGCAAACAATGTTGCAGTAAATATCCTTGTACATATATATTTGCATCATTATGTTTTATATTTTCTTTATTTATACCCTGCTTACTACTAAAAAGGATTTTCAAAAGCTAAAAATTATTTTCTAAGTTGAATCCAAATCTAAAAGATGCCAGTTGTGATTTTAGATAACAAGAGTGGGGAAATCAAGCAAATGTCAGAAAATTCATAAGTGAATTAAGCTAAAATGCTAATTTGGAGAGGGTAAAACAGATGGGGCTTTGTAATATGGGATCCAAAGGTTTCTGGAGACACTTATGTTTGAATTAGAAGATGCAGCATGAGCTTTCTTGGCAGCAGAAATTGAAAGCAAAGTGATGTTAAATTGATTTTTTTCCCAAACAATTACTCCCACCAAATCATTCTTCATCATTCTATTTTTAAGTAGCAGTAAGAACATTATACACATTTAAAATCAGTGAATGTTATTTAATGAAGTTTTTATTTACGTACATTTTCCTTTTTTATATATATTTTCATACTTTTTCTATCTTTTCACTTCTTTTTTTTTTTTTGAGGAAGATTAGCCCTGAGCTAACTGCTGCCAATCCTCCTGTTTTTGCTGAGGAAGACTGGCCCTGAGCTAACATCCGTGCCCATTTCCTCTACTTTATATGTGGGACACCTACCACAGCACGGCTTGCCAAGCGGTGCCATGTCCTCACCCGGGATCCGAACTGGCAAACCCCGGCCAGTGAAGCAGAACGTGCAAACTTAACTGCTGTGCCACCGGGCCGGCCCCTATATTTTCATTTCTAATGTTGCTACTCTCCTTGATATTAGAAGTTTTATGAGAACTTTGCCCTGTCCTCTGCACTAGCCCATTCGGAAAAAGGAATGGAGCTACCCTATGAGGTCATTGCCCACAGAGAGATGTACACCCATGAAAAATTGATCCAAGGGCAGAACAGAGCACTTCCAATGCGGGTCCCTTCCACCCGCTCCCAGACTCTGTAAGGAGGGACTGGGCAGAGATGGCACCCTAAGGGGAATCCTTCCAGGAGTTAGTGAGGCCGAGTCAGATTAAACTAAACTCCGGTGCTCCCAGGGTATACACCAGAAATACTAGTGAGGATGACCACAGCGGTAATGACGTTGTGGGAGGGGCGATGGGCAGAACACTGGAGAGAAATCCAGTTAGCAGTCAAATGGAATTTCAATACAAAGTAGGGACAAATCGGTTCTTTCACTATTATACTTTTTCTACCACTCAATTAAATCATTTAAGTCCCCTGATTCTTTTTGCCAGCCTCCCCGCAGTTACTTCCCCTGAGCATGCTCAGAGGGCCCAGGCCCTATCCTTGCTCTGGGAGTCACTCCGCAACCTCCAAATCACACCGTCAGGCGTCCAGTCACTACTGCCTCTTGTTCGCAAGGTCTTTCCTTCCTAAAGACTGTGGCCTCTAGGGCGGCAAACCTCAGCCGTCTCCAAGCCAGCTTCATCTGACACGACCGCGGCTGGACGCTGTCAACGTCACTGTCGTCTGAAGTCTGGGTCTTTGCTGGGGACTTGCAACAAAATGTTCCGTGTTGGAATCTTGGTTCCTTCCACCATAAACTAGATAGTACTGTACTGTAGCTCCTTTTCCTCGTTCCCCCATCGCTGTGACAATTAGGCCACTCACTTGAAGCGCTTCAGGATACTTGAGAGAAAGGCTGCGTCCACAGGTGAGCTGGAGCTGGAGGCGTGCTGGCTCTTCCAGCCTGCAAGAGCAGATGGTTACAATATTCTGCAAGCAGGTGCCTGTCGCACTGGCGGCCTGGAATCAGTCACGGCACAGTGTTTACTCCATGGAAATCAGCAAACACTACAAATCAGGACCTTTTAATACATATATTCCGGAGAGCTGTTTACTAAACAATTACCAGCAAACCACGGGTCACTTTTAAGTTGTTGAGGCAGCTTTCTAACTGCGTCTCAACCAGAACTATGACGAATGGAAATGCAAATGGGTAAGGGGAGTCAGTAATTCTTCTGAGACTGTATTTTCAAAGATCCTACCCACTTTTTTTTTTTTTTTTTACAGATTGGCACCTGACCTAACACTGTTGCCAATCTTTTTTGTTTTCCGCTTTTTTCCCCCTCCCCAAAGCCCCCCCAGTCTAGGAATCGAAGGGCAGTTAAAGCAGCCGTTGCCATGTCCGCGCCCAGGATTCGAACGGCCGAAACACTGGGCCACCTGCAGGAGAGCTCAAGAACTTAACGACTTGGCCTCGGGGCAGCCCCCCTACCCACTTTTCTTTTTTAATTGGCACCTGAGCTAACATCTGCTGCCAATCTTTTTTCTTCTCCTTCTTCTCCCTCTCTGGCCCCCTCCCCCCTCCGTCTCCCCCTCCCCCCCCCCCCTTCTTCTCCTCCCCAAAGCCCCCCAGTACATAGTTGTATATTCTAGTTGTAGGTCCTTCTGGCTCTGCTATGTGGGACGCCGCCTCAGCGTGGCCTGATGAGCGGTGCCATGTCGGCGCCCAGGACCCGGGCTGGCGAAACCCTGGGCCGCCCAAGCAGAGCCGCAAACTTAACCACTCACCCCGGGGCAGTCCCTGATCCTACCCACTTTCAATGAAATAAACTAGAAGCAAACTGGAAAGTGTGGGCGCTGAAAAGAACTGCTGTAATGCTCTAGAAGATTCTTCAAAGTCCTGGCTGACACTTGCACCTGCTTCTGAAGTCCTTTCTTAACACAACTGACCAGGATCTTCATTTGTGCCAGGCCATAAAACGCACAGGAGGAACAAAGTGTGCTTCTGGAGCTGGTTACGCAAGGCGAGGGGCAGAGGGCTGCTTCAAACCAGCCTCACTGGATCAGGGGACTCCACCGGCGGGGCAGAGGCGCTCCACTCCGGAACCGAGGCCTCACCTTGTTTAATGTTCCTACTTGTGCTTTGGAAGAGGATTAAGGAAACAGTTTCAGGTTGGAAAAAAAAGAAAAAAGAAAAAGAAAGGAACTACAGTGAGGTCAGCTGGACCTGAATGAGCCATAAATGTCTGGCTGGCTGTCCTGAATTTATACCTGTGGCACGGATGGCGTGCAGAACGCGGCTCGCAGTCAGCCTGCTTGGTTAGCGCCCCTCTCCCTGGACCACACTGTGTCCGCAGGCTATTTGCTCCCTCCGTGCCTCAACTTCTTCATCTGCAAAATGGGGACAAGAATAATCTCTAGCTTTACAGGCTTGTCTAAAGAGTAAAGAAGCAAATCCCACAAAAGGCGGGCTGCGCGGCGTGCAGGGAGGGCGGTGACGCAGGACCCGTGGGCAAGGGTCCACACTCGAATGAATGTTCTGCGGTCATCGTCTTGCAATTCTTAGTGTTATCTTTTGAATTTCTGTTTTGTAACTGAAGTCCCCTGGGACACGGGAGCTTGCTCCCGGGCTTGCAGGCTGCACTCATGCGTGGTCCCGCCTCCTGCCTCCCCCAGCAGGTTCTGGGCTGCCCGCTCCCAGGCCTCCGCCCCCGCCCGCCTGGCCCCCCCCCCCCCACGCCTGGCCGCCCCCCACTTCCCCTCCCCCCTCCCCCTGCCCCTATCCCCACCCCGCCCCATCCACGCCCAGCCACCGTGCAGCGCTTCGCTAGGTTTGGCCGGGAGTGGGCCCAGGAGAGTTCAGGTCGGGAGTGTGGCCCGCGGCGTCTGTCCTGCCCAGCGCTGGCAGACCCCACCCCACCCCACCCTACCCGACCCCGCCCCACCCTCACCCCACCCCCACCCCTGACCAGCCACCCAGCAAGTCCAGGTGCAGATGTTGCAATGCCCTGGGGGGGGGTCCCTTGTCTGCCTGGGATTGGGTGGCAGGCTTCCTCACCCCCAGCCGGCACGTGATGCGCTGGTTTGGTGGCCTTGGGGAGAGGGATCCAGCAGCTGGTAGGTGTGGGTGTGAACATAGTCTGACAAGACAGGGCCCCCAGGCACCTGGGAGGGTCTGCACCCCCCGCCCAGGAGTATCCCTGTGCCCCCAGGGAGTGACAATAAGTAGAAAATAAAAATACCCTCCAGGTCCAGAGACAGACCGCAGAAGAAAGGAAAATACTTAATATTTCAGTACTTTTAGCAGCACTTTTTCTTTGGTTTTTGAACGTGGGGCCCCGTATCTTCATTTTGCGGGGCCCTGCGAATTATGTAGCCAGTCCTGCTGAGAACAGGAGCGCATACAAGTTGGCTCTTACAGTTGTTATAATCCGTATGTTCCTCCTGGAGTCGGGGGTCTGAAAGGCCTTTTCACATCTTGAGGGGCGAAGGTTGAGGGCGTGTCTGCTCAGGGTGCTACCAGGCCTGACACAGCCCTCTCCCACTGATATGGATGCCCACGGTGACAAAGCCCATCACGGACATGACTATTACCATTGATTCTGACAGGTTAAACCACTGCTTTCCGTCAAATAGCCGAGCACTAAATCTTCATTGCATATCTACCTCAGGGAGCAGACTGTCTACCTGGATCTAGAGAGGGCAGCACACATGAATCCTTTAAAAGGAAACTCGCCCAAGTAATGGGCTGTGACCCCTCAGAGGGGTGGGAGTCTAGAGGCGGGAGAAAGCAGTGTGGCCTAGAGCCGTGACTGTGCGTCAGAGTCACTGAGCCCCCAGACACCAGTGGCTGGGCCCCCCTGCCCCTCCCCCCTCCCCCCTCCCTCGCACCCCACCACCTCCGAATTTCCAACTTGGTAGGTCTGGGGTGGGACCTGACAGGTTCCAGGCCCTGGGGATGGGGGTAGGGGGTGCTGCTGTGCCCCATTTGAGAACTATGGGTTTAGACTAGAGAAGTCCTGAAGGCTTCTTGGAGGGGAATGTGGAGACTTGGGAATTAGCACAGTCAGGTGATGGGTGGGGGGAAGAAAGCAATTTCATGCAGAAGGAATAAAGAAGAAAGGCACAAAACCCAAAATGAGAGCGGTCCTGGGAGGCATTCCGGGAGACTGGTGATGCACCCCTTCTGATGGACAGTAACAAGTAAATTGGTAAACTTTTATGGCTTATAAAACCTGTCATCAAACGCAGGGGATTGGACCCTCTGTGGATGTAATTAACCCCTTTCTTGTGTCTCAGAGCAGGTCAGAGCCCTGGACAGCAGAGGGGAAAAATCCCAGAGATCCACCCACTGGGATGTCCTAGTATTTTATTATTATGGTTGTACATTAAACGCAACTCTAAAACAATAGAGTTTCTACACAGATAAAATAAATGTTCCTTAATATCTAAAGTTATTAAAGTGTAGGGGTGGAAAAGCTTCCTTCTACCCTCCTAGGTTCTGTGGCTTCCCTAAGAATTAAAGTAACATTAAGACACATTAACAGGAGAAAAGCATAAAAGTTTATTTAATATTTTGATGTGTACACGGGAGTCTTCTGAAGGAAAATTAAGACCTGAATACTTCCCTGTTTTTGTTACCTATAACCAAATTATTTTGATAACCAGTGCATCACCCTGTCCTTAGCAATAAAAAAAAGCAGCTGGGCTGGCCCCATGGCCAAGTGGTTAAAGTTCTGTGCACTCCGCTTTGGCGGCCTGGGTTCACAGTTTCCAATCCTGAGTTTAGACCGACTCTACTCATCAGCCATGCTGTTGGGGCATCCCACATATGAAGTAGAGGAAGATTGGCACAGATGTTAGCTCAGGGCCAATCTTCCTCACCAAAAAAAAAGTATGTATATTTCAAGTGGAAGCGTCATCCTGTGGGTTAAAAAATAGAGGTAAAGGTTTGTTTCTGACCAGCAGATACCTTGTGGTGGGAACAGCGAACAAGAGGTGGGTATGCAGCCCCTTTCACAGCCTGCACCTGTCACAGCACTTCCCTGAGAACTCTCCAGAATTATCCTCAACCCAGCACCCCGGACAGCCAACACCTGTCTGCTGTCAGAGCTGGTGCCCAAGATGAAGCTCATTGGCACTCTCTGCTCGTTGGCCTGGACAGCCATTCAGCCTCAGTTTTTTATTAGAAAATCGTGCCATGATAGTAGGATTTTTGACTTCCATTGTAAAACTGGTGTTATAAGCCGTAGAAGTAAATGCTATTTTTTCCTAACCCTTCTCACTAAACTGTGTATGTATAAAATATTAGATCACAAAGGACAAAAACACTTCTGAAATTAAAATATTGGTCCCTAAATGAGGTCAGCCCTGTGGCCTAGTGATTAAGTTGGGTGCACTCTGCTTTGGCAGCCTGAGTTTGGTTCCTGGGTAAGGACCTGTACCACTCCTCAGGGGCCATGCTGTGGCAGCAGCTCACATACAAAACAGAGGAAAGATTGGCACAGATGTTAGCTCAGGGTGAATCTTCCTCAGGAAAAAAAAATATATATATATATAAGGCCAGCCCAGTGGTGTAGTGGTTAATTTCATGCTCTCTGCTTCAGCAGCCCAGGGTTCATAGGTTTGGATCCTGGGCACAGACCTGGCACTACTGGTCAAGCCACACTGTGGCAGCATCCCACATAGACTAGAGGAAGGTTGGCACAGATGTTAGCTCAATGACAATCTTCCTCAAGCAAAAAGAGGAACATTGGCAACAAATGTTAGCTCGGGGCCAATCTTCCTCACACACACACACAAAAGATACTTTCTCCTACATTTGGTGATTTTTTGAAAATTCAGTTTATATCACTGTTCTAATGTAAATATTCCCTTTAAAAGCCCTGTGTCTTTAGATGTTCTTAAATATTTATTCATCCGAGAGCTTCAGTTCAAGCTGTTAGTGGCTATTGATGTTTTGATTTAGTGCCCTTTGCAAGTCCTTTAATAGTCCAGCTGCCATCTTTCTAAACATTGATGGTAAGAAGAGTAATTTACTGAAAATAACAAGGGTTTTAGAGGAAGACCTGGTTCAAATCCAAGCTTTGCCACGTATTAGGAAATTGCTTAATGTCTCTGGAAAATAGAGATAATGACTCACATGTAGTCACGAGGGTGAGGTTCAGCTGCAAGTGAGAGCAGATGCCCCGGACAGTGGCTTCAGCAGGTGGAGGGTCACTTCTCTCTCAGGTCAAATCTTAGGCAGGTGGCTCAAGGCAGGTACGATGCTCTACGGGTGTTTGAGGCGGACTCCTTCTACCAGGTTCTCTGCTGAGCGTTACCCAGTTGGCCTCAACGGTCCAAGCTCGCTGCTTCAGCTCCTGCCTTCTCTTCTGCACCTTGGCTAGACAGAAGGAGAAAAAAGGCCAGGTTCCAGAAGCTGCGCACACTAGCTGTAAGAGGAACTGAGCATTGTGGTTTTCACAGCCACATACCCAGCAAAAAAACAGGGATTCTGTTGCTAGAAAAGAAAAGGAATACAGAAATTGGGGAGAACTCATTTAGATTATATTTGTAACATAGCAGCTACAGTGCTATACAAAGACAGTCGCAAAACACTAATGATTATTATCATCACTGTATGTATTTCTGTTTCCCTTAAAAGGATCCTTGTCTAATTTCCACAAGTAAGAATTTCTCCAAAATGATTGACAGAAAATGTATCATTTCTTTCCTCTTGTGCTGTAGAACAACAAACAAAGAAGGGAAAATAAATAAAATATATATTCTACATAATTTACCAGATTGTATGCCAGAGATAGATAAAATACTCCTCCATCATTTAGGACGCTTTCTGCTCTCAGAAATGGAAAACCCAGTTAAATAACAAGTGAGCTCATTGTCTTATTGTAACCCATTGTCTCATGTGACAAAATTTTGACAAGAAGTCACCTCTCATTCTTATTTTTCTTCCTTTGGACATATCATGTCATTGTCTCTCACAGTTCTTAAGATTTTCTCTTTAACACTAGTTTGATGCATGTCTATTACAATGTGCATTAGCGATGGTTTTTTGTTTCTTTTCCTTGGGGTTCATTACAGTTTTCATCAAATTCAGAAAAAATTTGGCCACTATTTCTTCCAATATTTTTGTTCCCTCCTCTCTGTCCCCTAATTCCATGTATATAAGGCCACTGAAGTTGCCCCACTTACTGAGGTTCTGTTCATTTTTTTAAGGCTTTTTTCTCTTTGTGTTTCATTTTGGATGGTTTCTATTGATATGGCTTCAAGGTCACTAATCTTTTCTTCTGCAGCATATAGTCTATTTATCTCATCCAGTGTGTTTTTCTTCTCAGACGTTGTAATTTTCATCTCTCTACATTCCACTTGAGTCTTTTTTATTTCTTTCATGTCTCTCCCTATGCTTTGATTTTTCTCAGCCTTCTTGAAGGTGTAGAACACTGTTAGAGTAACTGTTTTTTTATTTTTCTTTTCTGAGGAAGATTAGCCCTAAGCTAACATCTGCTGCCAATCCTCCTGTTTTTGCTGAGGAAGACTGGCCCTGTGCTAACATCCATGCCCATCTTCCTCTACTTGATATGTGGGATGCCTACCACAGCATGGTTTGCCAAACGGTGTCATGTCCGCACCCAGGAGCCAAACCGGCAAACCCCGGGCCACCAAAGCAGAATGTGCACACTCAACTGCTGCGCCACTGGGCCGGCCCCTAGAGTAACTGTTTTAATGTGCCTGTCTGCATCTGTGTCAGCATCATTGGTAATTTTCCCTTCAGCTGGCCGTTTTACCCTTTCTTTGCATTCCTGGTAATTCTTTATTACATGCTAAACGTTGTGGATTTTACCTTCTTGGTGTTGGATATTCTTATATTTTTAAAAATATTCTTGAACTTTGTTCGGGACACAGGTAAGTCACTTGGGAATAGTTTGGTCCTTTTGAGGTTTGGTCAGAGAGGACCAGAGCAGCCTTTAGCCTCAGGCTGATCTTTCTCCACTGCTGAGGCAGTCTCTGGGTTCTCTACCTCATGCCTCTCGTATTACGATGTTTTCTCACTGGCTGATGGGAATACCAACTATCCTGGCCCTGTGTTGGCTTGGATTCCCCTGCCTGCTCCTTTCGGGTGGTTCCTTCCTGTTCCGTGGGCACTTGTGTCCCTGTGTGCACTGCTCAGATGAGGGGACTCTCTGCAGATCCCTGGAAGAGGTGCTCTGTGCAGCAAGCTTCTCTCCAGTGCTCTGTGTTGAAACTCTGTCTTGGCTTCTCTGGCCTTCCAACTCTGTCTTCTCCTTTTAGGGAGACCTCCGAATTCTCCAGCTCCTGGGTCCAACAGCACTCACAGCAGGCTCTCGGCACATCTGACCCCTCTCTGGACATCTGCCCACCAGCCTCAGCTTGCCTGCATCTTGGAGATTGTCTTCCAGAGCCCTCCTGATGTGACGCCGGGCACTCCAGGCTTCCTGCTTTCAGCAGCACCCAGATCCCTGTGCATGCCCACCCCCTGTGCCCACCTGTGCACTCGCCTACCAGCACTGGCTCACTTGTGCCCCCCAGGGTTTCTTCTGCTTGCCTGGAAACTGGGACCAGCCCTGGCCCAGGCACCCAGGAACTTCTCTGCCATCCAGTGGGCTACAACTGCACCTTCTTCAATGAGGTCTGAAACCTCTTTCCAAGTTGGTCCCTTAAGGCACCCTTTGGAGCTCTCTTTCCATTGTTACAGTTTACTCTCCCATCACAGCTTAACAATGCTTTACATTAAACTTTCCCTGTTTAATTTACTGTGTGGTTTCTGTCTCCTGGTGGAGCCTAGCGTGATACAGACACTAATTATCTTCACTTTTTGAACCTGGCACCATTGCTGAATCTCTCATTAGTTCCAATAGCTTTTTGATTTTGTTGGCTTTTTAACAGAGATGATTATATCATCTCAAATAGTGACAGATTTGATGCTCCTCTTCCTATTCTTATATCCCTTATATCGAGCTCCTCTCATTATGTTGGCCAGGGCCTGCAATCCTGTGCCCAGTGTTGGAGATGATTGACAGCTCGGGTCCTTGTCATGTTCCCTTTCTTAAAGGAATGCATCTAAAATTTCTCTATCACCTATGATATCTGTGTCTAGATTTTTGATACCAAGTTAAGGGAATTTCTTTCTATTCCTAATTTTCTACTAATTTGTTATGATGAATGGGTGTTTAATTTTTTCCCATGCTTTTTTGGAAGCTTTTGAGATAATCCTGAAGCTTTTCTCCTTTGGACTACTGCAAATTTATTGATATATATTCCCCTAATCAGAGGATGGAGAAGGAGTACAATAAATTGTGGAGGAGATTCCAGTTAATATTTTAAAATATTGTCTTGTAACCTGTAGCTGTAGAATCTAGAAAATGTTAACCTATTCCAGGAAGAAAGAGATTCTGCTTTATATAGGATCCGCACCTGCTCCAAGATCTGATTCTTGGTTGTAAAATATCAGCTAGGAATAGATTTTGTTCCCAAAAAGTCTCTACTCTAACAATACAGCATAAGAGCTGGTGCTTTTAAGTTAAGAGTATTTTTTCCAGATATTGAGCAATGGGGAAAATTTTATTTTTTAATTAGAAAGTCTTAATGATGAAAGTAGCACATGCTTATCAAACAAAAATTAAGGCAATTTTCAAGGTACAAAGTAAAAATAGAAGGTCTCAAACCGCCTCTTTCTTTCCCCATTCCTGTTACAGAGGGGTGGTTTATAACCCAGAACTTGGGAAAATAATTTTTTACTATCCCAATTTGGCAATATCACCCATCAATTTTCTGAAAACCAAACAGATAGTACGGCAAAGAATATATATTTGAAAAAACTAAGGAAAGCTCCATATAGTAATTCTCTAAAAGAATTTTAAGATATTATCATCTCTGTTGAATTCTTATTTTTATATGATAGCAGGAGCCCAGAGGAAGATAGAGAGGAGAGAAGTGTGCAATTGCCTCCTCTTGAAAAAATTCTTAATCATCTTTTCAGCCCCAGGGACATCTGAAAGACAGTCATTGTCATGTGAGATGAGTGGTACCTTGCATTGGTATGAGAGTTTTCAGCTTTCCCCAGCTTGGAGAGGGCAGGGGGAGGGGCTGAGCGGAGGGGTAAATTTGGGGAAATTCGACAGAACTCGAAGTCCTCCTGTATGAACCCGCCACATACGAGTTCATTCTTTTATCTGAAGTATTATCACATCCCCAAACTTCAGACGGGCCCAAATTCTTGTGTAATTACAAAGACTACCTTACAAGCCAATGATCAACAATTGTAGGATTAGTTGACACTTTGGGTTTACCCGTGCTGCTGTAAACGCTGCAATAAGAAAGAGGCCGGGATTTGTCAGCGAACGTTCTGAGTGGTATCAACCCCGATATAAACACTCAAACAAACGTTCAACGATAGCAGCAGCAGCAAACGACAGCCCGAGGACATCCACTCCACAGCCTCTAATTAATGATGAAACGGTAGCAGCATTAAGCCGGGAGGCAAGGCAAAGGGTTTAGAAAACATGCTGGATTTTGCCTTAGTCTCCATTATCCAGGCCCCTTCTTGTCATGATCAAAAAGAGGATAGAAAAATCCTTGGAAGGACAGCCAAAAGGATAGGAGCATGTTTAAAAGACTCCCAAACTGTAGTGGAGGATCCGCAAGATTAGTTTTAATTCCTGACCTGATGCCTTTCTAAATACATATTTCTTAAACTCACCTCAAATCGCTCACATGGAGTGCACCATGTTTTCCCACCAGGAACCTGACCAACACACAGTTCAGGTCAAAAATTTTATTCTTATCCTAAACACAATGGGGAGCCATTGAACGGTTTAAAGCAGAGAGGAGATGATCACATTTGCATTTCAGAGAGATCGTTCTGACTGCAGTGAGGAGAAGAGACTGGAAGAAGAAGTGGAGGAGCCTCATAGTCGTCAAGGAAAAGGGCGGTAGCTGGGACTTGAGAAGGTGGCAGATTGTATTTTCCAAAGATGAGGTTTGTGGTATTGCCCATCCTAGCAGTTCTTCTGCACTGTTGCTTGTCTGTTTCTTTCTCCACTCCCTAGACCCTAGGGGGGCAGTGGGATTGCTTTGACTAATACAATATGGTGGAAGGGACACTGCCATCAATAGGAAAAATCTTTAACTGGCCTGGCAGTGTCACAATTCCCACCTTTTGGAATACTTGCTCTTGGAACTCAGCTGCCATACCACGAGAGGCCCAAGTCGCATGGAGAGCCATATGTAAGGACTCCCACCGACAGCTGAGCTCCCAGCCCACAGCCATGTGAGTGGGCCAACCCAGACCAACCCTGCCAAGCTTTCAGATGACTGTAGCCCAAGCTGCTATCTGACTACAGCGGCATGAGCAAGAACCGCCCTGTTGAGCCCAGTCCACTCACGTGCCATGAGAGGTGAAAACTGTATTAGTTTCCCAGGGCTGCCATGACTAAGTACCACAAACTGGGCCGCTTAAACAACAGAAATTTATTGACTTACAGTTCTGGAGACTAGGAGTCTGAAACCAAGATGTCAGCAGGGTTAGTTCCTTCTGAGGGCTGCGAGAGAGACAGACTGCTCCAGCCCTCCCTCCTTGCCTTGTAGAGCGGCATCTTCTCCATCTCTTCATATCGTCTTCCCTCTATGTATGTCTCTGTGTCCAAATTCCCCTTTTTAATAGGACACTAGTCCTTGCGGATTAGGGCCCACCCTAATGACTCGGTTTAACTTGATTACATCTGTTAAGACCTTATTTCCAAATAAGGTCACATTCTGAGGTGCTGGGAGCTAGGACTTCAACATACGAATTTGAAGGGGACACAATTGAACACTTTTAGTATTTCTTAAGAGCTACCAAGTTTTGAGGTCGTTTGCTATGCTTCAAAAGATAAGCAGAATAGTAGTGTGGAGACGGAAAGAAGTACACATTCCAGGAGACATTTAAAATCTCTACGGCGTAGCAGCTGGGTGGGTGTGGGGCTGCAGAGGAGCTGCACGCCTCCTACCCAGCAGCCATCCTTTTTGTTGTTGTTAATATCACTTCACTGGGTTCAGGTCTCCATTCTTTTCTGCTGGCCATGTGTTTCACTAAATTCTGGCCCCATTCACCTCTTAGAAGTTAAATCCTAATTAGCCTAAGCAAATCATGATAATTATATTCTTATTCTCAGTGACTGGATTAAGAAAAGACATGTGACTCAGTTCTATGAAATAGGAGAGAGAAGTCTGCTGAAGGTGCTCCCCTCTTAGAAGAGACACAAGGAAACAACAATCCTTTCTTTTCCTCTGGGTCTTGGTGTGTGAGGATGCCACGACTGGAGGGAGCCAGGCGATATATGGACAACGGCAGCAAAGAGTGACGGCGGCCCCCAGGTACATTTTTGAGTCACTGTATTAACCACCCTGGAGTCACCCCAGCTCAGGGCTTCTTGTTATGAGATTCTAAATCCTGTTGTTGTTTATGTCCTTTTGAGTTGAACCGTCTGTTCCTTACAGTTTGCACTTGTCTGTCAAGTAGGTAGTTGACTACTCAGGAGTTCAGAAGAAGTTTGGGAGGGAACCACTAGAAATTTTCTAGTCATTTAAATATGAATGGATATGGGTGCTTATAGGTAGATCATCAGGAAAAAGCAAACTTCAGTAGAACATAGGCCAAGGATATGTGGAGGAAGTTTCTATTCATTCACTTAACAAATATTTACTGAGTGCCTACTGTGTGCCAAGCACTTTTCTAGCCTCTGGGATAAAGCAACGAACAAAAGAATGCAGAAATCCCGGTTATCACCGAGCTTCATTCTAGCATTGGCGGACGGGGGAAATGCAAAAGGATAAGAACTGGAAAATGCTCCGCTTCAACCGTATTGAAGAGGCACAAAGTCACTTACATGTTTACACTCACTTGGCAAAATGTCAGCTCTTGACAGTACCTAGCACTGGCGATGGCATGTTGGTGAGACTACACCTCTGTGCAGCCTTACCGAGGATCAAGTGAGTAACAGTTATCGGGATTCCACCAGGACATTCACTGGAACAGGAAAACCCTGGACACTAGGAAAGATCCCTTGAGACGGCACTGCTCAGGTAGCATATGTGCAGTACACCTGAGCATGAAAGTACATCTGTATACGTTAACTTGGAAAAGCTTAAAGATACCTTATTAGATGATTAGCACAAAATGCAAAACATTATGTTTAGCATGATCTCTTTCTTGTTACAACTTCGTAAACATTGAAATTCGCATATAATAACATATATCTTAAAGTTTCCGGGGTTTTTTCTAGAAAGAATCACAAGAAAATGCTATTAGTGTTTATCCTTTAGGGACAGGAAATCACATCTATTTACTTTGTTTCTTAATTGTAGCAGACGCTGTCGATGGGTTCCCTGGTGTCATTCATGACCCCACCCCCTTGCCTCCCTCTCCTGGGACGGTGGGAAAGCAGAAATGCTCTCCTCCTCAGATCCCCTGCCACTGGGCCGGCCCTGTCGCTATGCAGGTATTCTCCCCAAGGACAGTAACGGAAGTCTCTGGGAAAGCCATTTAGAAGGGACTCACCTGAGCACACTGTAGCACCGCCCTGCCTTCTCCAGCAGCTGATGCAGGAGGAGGCTGGCCTTCGCTCCCATCGAGACTTCCCACACTAATTGAGACTGCAACCACATCAGAGCCTCTGGGAAAGAGCAGAAGGCACCCGAATCCTCGGCTGCTGCAGAGCCCACTCACCCGCCTTCGATGAGTCAGCCACAGAGGCCACCATCGAACTGACACCATCCAGGCAGAGAACAGTGGTGTGAAGATGGAGCAGTTGAAGGAACTAGAACTTATTCGAAAGAGCCAGTGACCAGAGCACCACAGGAACCAGCACCTCCAGGGAAGCATGGCCATCACCATGCTCATCCTGGAAATGAAGCAAGCGCTCCATTAGAGGGGCACTAGCCTGCTGCCCACAGCTTTCCAGAAGATTCCGAGGTTCAGAACCTGACATCTACACAAGAGAGTTGATCGTTTTAGAAAATTAGTGCAGTATTGCAGAATGGGGTTCCTAGCTGAGGGGACGCATTTTTCAGCAATGCACCTATCCTGGAGAGGCTGGAGGGTAACTGACCTTTCCAAATTCTTGGGTGAGAGGGACATTTCCGGACTCTGTTGCACAAAGAGGCTCACCAAAAGTCTCTCTGCATTGGAGAGAGAGAAGCTTCCTGCACCTGCAGCCTTTGCCCCAGTCGCCACCCTTCCCCCTTCCTCTGCCTTGAAACAAGGACACCGTAACTCAAGGTCCAGCAGCCAGAATACAGTCCTGAGGACAAAAGCCCAGTGCTGAGTATGACAGAGCAGGAGGTAGGAGCAGTTTGGAACTTGGTGACGTCCTGCACAACCACCTCCAGAACCTTTCATTGCGTGAGAAAAATAGACTTCTCTCTGTTTAAGACGTGTTGGTCTGGTTTTCTGTTGCTTTCAGCCAAACGTGATCCTAACGCCGCTAGATGTCTTCTATTTGCCTCTCCAGGTCCACATTCTGTCCTTCTCTACTGCTCAGGGCACCCGAGGATGGCTTGTCTGGACTGCATCAACAGGTTCACCTGCCCTCTGGCTTCTGGTTGGGCTTGGCCCAGAAATACTCCTGCTGCGAGTTACTCTGTTATATGCTTGCGAAAGTACGCCAAGATCATTTACAAGGACGGTCCCTGCAGTATTGTTTGTAATGGCAAAATTATGGAAACTGCTCATATATTCCTCAGTTGGAAGACTAGTTAAATAAAATAGTGTAGCATACCTTGGGACACTTTGTAAAAATGAAAAAGGGATGGCTCTGGAGGTGCTGACTTGGAAAGTTCTCCCAGATATATTTTAAATGAAAAAAGCTATGGTATGATCCAATTTATGTAAGTAAACAGGAGCGTATATGGATATATCTCTATATAGCTTTTCAGAAAGGATAAACAAACTGTGGCTACCTTTTTAAAATAATGTTTCTGAAATACTTAAATTTTCTTACCATGTTTGTGTTACTACTTTAATTTTTTTTGTTTCTGGTGAGGAAGACTAGCCCTGAGCTCACATCTGTGCCAGTCTTCCTCTATTTGGTATGTGGGATGCCACCACAGCATGGCTTGATGAGTGATGTGTAGCCCGTGCCCAGGAGCACATGAACTTAACCACTATGCCACCGGACTGGCCCCCTACTACTTTAATTTTTATTATTATGTTGTTGAAATGTCAACAGGACTACCTGCCTAAGGCCTGTCCTCCCCTAGGTTCCCTGGAAAGTAGAGGCTGAAGCCAAGGCGTATATGGTCCTGCTTTAATAAGGAATGCAATGTCAGGAAAGTGGGCGCGAGGGACGGAGGAAGGAGGCAGGGAAGGAGGAGAGCCAATGGCAATGTGTGTCATCATGCTGACCACTAGGATGAGGGATTGTTCAATCTCACAGAACATTCTCTGAAAAGTGATATAACCTACCTTTCAGGATAATCTTCCCATGGCAGCAAGAGGGAAGAATTTGTTCGTTGAGTCCAGTATCCCAGTGCTCACAGGTTTGTCCCGAGAGACATTAACTGCTCCACTCTTGGGACTGTGTGTGTGTTTGATGCTGAGCAAGGCCACTCCACAGCATTAACAAGGAGCCCCTAGGACAGAAGCTGGGAAGTACCTGGTCAGCGCATAAAGTTGATCAGGGCCCTTGCAGACCTGGTGGTAGTAGCAGGAGCTGGTACGAGAAGCAGATAGGTCAGAAGGATTGGAGGCTGTGCACAAGTGTCTGATACATGAGTCTTCTTTAATTGTCTTCTCTCTTTTTTTTTTTCTGAAGAAGATTGGCCCTGAGCTAACATCTATTGCCAATCTTCCCCTACTTTGTATGTGGGATGCCACCACAGCATGGCTGCTGATGACTAGTGTAGGTGTGCGCCCAGGAACTGAACTTGGGCTGCCGAAGGGGACCAAACTTAACCACTAGGCCACGGGGCTGTCCCACTTGTCTTCTTGATATGTGTGTTAGTTTCCGAAGGCTGCCGTAACAAATTACCAAAAACTGGGTGATTTAAAATAGCAGGAATTAATTTTCTCACAGTTGAGAAGGCCAGAAGCCCAAAATCAAGGCGTCAGCAGGGTTGGCTCCTCCTAGAGGGCTGAGAGAGACTCTGTCCCATGCCTGTCTCCTGGTTCTGGCAGTTGCTGGCAATCCTGGCTGCTCCTTGGCTCGCAGGTGCATAAGTCCCGTCTCTGCTCTGTCATCGCGTGGCTGTATTCTCTCTGCGTCTGTCTTCATGTGGCCTTCTCCTCTTTGTGCGTGTCTGTCTCTCTGTCTCTTCTCCCCTTAGAAGGATGCCAGTCATACTGGATTAAGGGCCCGCCCTATTCCAGTATGACCCTATCTTAGTTTGACTAATTACATCTGCAATGACCCTGTCTGCAAATAAGGTCACATTCTGAGGTTCTGGGAAGAACATGAATTGAGGTCGGGGGTGGGGGGCACTATTCAACACAGCACAAATATGTTTTTGTATTTTAAAATTGAAATGAGGGGCCAGCCCAGAGGTGCAGTGTTTAAGTTCACACCTTCCGCTTCAGTGGCCCTGCGTTTGCCAGTTCAGATCACGGGTGCAGAGCTATGCACCACTTGTCAAGCCATGCTGTGGCAGGCGTCCCATATAAAGTAGAGGAAGATGAGCATGGATGTTAGCTCATGGCCTGTCTTCCTCAGGAAAAAAAAAAAGAGGGGGATTGGTGGCAGATGTTAGCTTAGGGCTAATCTTCTTCAAGAAAAAAACAAAAATAAAAAACAGTAAAATTGAAATGAAAAGAATGTTGCAGGGGCCAGCCCTGTGGCAGAGTGGTTAAGTTCGCTTGCTCTGGTTCGGCAGCCCAGGGTTTGGCCAGTTCAGATCCTGGGCATGGACATGGGACCGTTCATCAAGCCATGCTGAGGTGGCATCCCACATGCCATAACTAGAAGGACCTACAACTAAAAATACAAAACTATGTACCAGGGGGCTTTGGGAGAAAAAGGAAAAATAATATCTTTAAAAGAAAAAAAGACTAAAAAAAAGAATGTTGCAGAAACACAAGTCTCCCACAAAGAAATTCTCATTGGATGTGAGGGTGACTTGGTCACATCACCTGTCACCCACTGCTCACCTGGACAGCTTCGATCTGTCTGAAGGGACAGAAATCCCCCCTTCTCTTATCATTCCGTTTATAACCCCCATCATCAAGGATCTGTGAATGATTTAGTCTCCCACTAAAATGTCTGCTAAAATTTTGTTTCGGACTAATGTTTCAGATAAAAATTAGTTTACTTAGGGGCCGGCCCAGTGGCACAGCTGTTAGGGTCACACATTCCGATTCTCAGTGGCCCGGGGTTCACTGATTCGGATCCCAGGTGCAGACATGGCACTGCTTGGCAAGCCATGCTGTGGTAGGCGTCCCACATATAAAGTAGAGGAAGATGGGCACAGATGTTATAGGTCAGGGCCAGTCTTCCTCAGCAAAAAGAGGAGGATTGGCAGCAGATGTTAGCTCAGGGCTAATCTTCCTCAAAAACAAAAAAATTAGTTTACTTAATGGAGTTGGCAAAATAGTTTGGAAAAAGATCCTAGAAGCAGTAACTTAGACCCGTGGTTCTCAGAGTGTGGACTCTGGACCAGCAGCATCAGTACCACCTGGAAACTTGTTAGAAATGCAAATTCAGGCCCATCAAAATCTATTGAATTGGAAAATTGGGTAGAACCAGTCCTGCAGGTGATTTGACGCATGCTCCAGTTTGAGAACCACCGGCCTAGGTCAACTGTGTACTTACACCACCTCGGGAAGAAGTTTGAAGGCTGGAGAACTCTTCATTTGACAATTTTGACTTCTTTCCATCCAATGTGAAAACAATGTGCAATGTGGTATATGTTTCTGCTGGAGCCGAAAGTTCTCCACATAAAGTTTTCAAGTTTTTTGGTTTCAGAACAATTTTACACTCTTAAAAATTACTAAGCGTCCCCAAGGAGATTTGGTTGTGTAGGCTACATTTATCAACATCAGAAATTAAAATTGAGAAAATTTAAAAACATTTGTTTATTAATTCATTTTAAAGGGACAATAATAAATCCATTGCATGTTAATTTAAATAACACATTGTGTGAAGAATAATTATATTTTCCCAAACAAAAAACCATGAGGAGAGTGGCATTGTTTCACAGTTTTGTAAATCTCTTCCATCTGGTTTAACAGAAGACAGCTGGATTCTCATATCTGCATTCAGTCTACTGCAATATGATGTTTTGGGTGGAATTATCGGAAGAAAATCCGGCCTCACACGGACACGTAGTTGGAAGAGGAAGGGTCTCACAGACCCTCTCAAATGGTCCCCAGGATCCCAGGGCTCCTCTGACCACACACTGAGGACCGCTGTGCCGGAGCAGGGCACATCTTAACAAAGGTGGGACAGTGCTGGGGAATTAAAATGTTTACTCTGAGAACTTGGCATTAACGTGACACAGCTGTTCACAATTCAGTCATTTTCATGAGACTACAACTGGAGGTTGGAAAATTCTGTACCTGTCGATTCTTCCCCATATCCAACACGGCAGAAAAGTATAACTTAAATATCTTAAATAGTAAAATGAAATAAAGGGCTAAATGTGTAATTTAAAATACAGTTGTTGGTATTTCATGGAGAAAGAAACCGTATCCAATCATGTAAGTATTGAAAATATGAATAAATGTATAGATACATTTTTCCAATTTGTAAATTGGTAGGTAAGATATGTACCAGACACGTAAAAAACTGTGATTCATGGTTTAAATATTTATTTTTAAAATATATGAATTGAGTCATGAAAATAATAAAATTGTAGCATTAAACAGGATCTTAAAGATCAGATAGGGCAAGTTCTTTAGCAGATAAGGAAACTAGCTCAGCAAGGTTCAGATACTTGACCAATCTAATCTACAAATGAGTTGAAGCTCAGCTCATTTAAAAACAGTTGGCTTAATAAAAATCATTTTATTGCATAAAGGCTGAGGTAAGTAGAGCCAATGGGGAAAATCTTAAGTGAGAGAGTTTTATGAGGTTAATTTTGAACTCAATAACAATAATAGCTAATATTTAGTGGTGCCAGGAATCTTACATACAGCATATAATTCAGTTTGCACAAGAACCCAATTAATTTATGTTTTTGTCAATTCATGCTGCTATACCCTACAGCCTGGGTGGCTTAGATAGTTCTGGAAGCTGGAAGTCTGAGATCAGGGTGCCAACATGGTCAGGTTCTTGCGGGGACCCTCGCCCGGGTTGTGGATGGTAGTCTTCTAGTTGCGTCCTCACATGGTGGACAGACAGTGAGGGAGCTCTCTGAGGTCCCTGTAACAAAGGCAGGAATCCCATCCATGAGGGCTCCACCTTCATGACCTAGTGACCTCCCAAAGGCCCCACCTCCTAATACCGTCACATTGAGGGTAAGGATATCAATATAGGAATTTGGGGGGGGGCACAAACAGTCCATAACAATATAGATATAGTCATCTCATTTCACAGATCAGAAAAGTGAATTTAAATAAGTTTAAGCAACTTCTCCACAGTCACACAGCCTGCAAGGGAAGAAGCCATGTCCCTCTGATTTCCAGGTCCTTACTCCGGACAACGCCTCACTGCCTCTCAGCAAAGCGCTCCTTTAGTTTCATGGTTTTAAAGTCATACAACTCACTTAACTTTTCAGGATCTCAGTTTTCACTTCTGTCAATTGAGAAGGTAGACCCATCTCTGAAAATGAGATCCTGAAACGAGCTTGTCTCTTCACTTTTGTGGATTGCACGTATTAATTTATAAATGAGGTAATGTTGCATGTCATTTCTACAGCAAAGAAAAAAAGAACAAATATTTACTTCTATTTATACTTCAGTTATTAAATTGCTGGTTTAAGTCAGAGTTGCAAAGGCTGAATGGACTATATCCAGCCTCACAGTGTTTTAGCAACATAATCCGAAAATATCACATAGAAGTCTGGATTTCCAGCTTTATGGGAAAATTGAAAGATCAGGCGTTATTTGTTCCACATTATGAAGTGGAAATAATGGGGGCCGGCCCCGTGGCCAAATGATTAATTTCTCGAGCTCTGCTTAGGCGGTCCAGGGTTTCGCTGGTTCAGATCTTGGGCACGGAGATGGCACCGCTCATCAAGCCATGCTGATGTGGTGTCCCACATAGCAGAGCCAGAAGGACCTATGACTAGAATATGCAGCTACGTACTGGGGTACTTTGGGGAGAAGAAGCAAAAAAAAAAAGAAGAAGATTGGCAACAGATATTAGCTCAGATGCCAATCTGAAAAAAAAAAAAGAAAGAAATGGAATTAATGACCCAGAGGTGACTAGCAGGGACCATCTGTAGTCCACTGTAGTTCCTGCCACTTTTCTGTGATCCCAACCCTGAGGACGAGTTTGGCCTGCTTCACTTATTTACTCAACTGGCCTGTCTTTATAGTCATGTGATTTTTTTCAATCCTTAGGGTAAGAAAAACTTTATACAGTTTTCAGGAATGATAACAATGTGCTATTATAGGCTGCACATGGATTTATATTATGAAATTCCAACAAGTCAATGTATTTGTGGATCCAACTGACATAAAATTAGAAAGAACTTCCTACCTCAATATTTCTCAAAGTGTGGCCTACAGGAACATCATTTGAAAAACATTTGCAGGTTAGTGTGTATTTCTGCTAGAGCATTAATTCTCAAACTTTGAGAATCTCTGGAAGTAGGCCGTTTTATTTTATTTTATTATTATTTTTTGGTGAGGAAGATTGGCCCTGAGCTAACGTCTGTGTCAGTCTTCCTCTATTTTATATGTGAGATGCCACCACAGCATGGTTTGACGAGCAGTGTGTAGGTGCGCATCCGGGATCCAAACCCACGAACCAGGGGTTGCCAAAGCAGAGCCCTCACACTTAACCACTATGCCACCAGGCCGGCCCCAGGGATATGCATTTTAAACAAGTTCCCCAGGTGATCCTTATGTATGCTCAATTTTCAGCACCATTGTCCTTGTAAAGCAAGTAATTAGCTTTGACTATTAAAGTAAAAGCAGAAAAATAACTCATTAATTTGCAAATTGTTTTCCCTGCAGTAGCCCCCAACAGAACAGAAAAGAAAAGTTTGAAAATTCAGAGGAGAGAGAAATCACTCCTAGCTGGAAAGATCCGGGGAGTCTCTTGATGAATCTGTAGGATGCAGCCATGTGGAGAATGGAAGGAAGGGTGTTTCAGGGAGCAGAAGCTGCACGAGCAAAGGCACAGGGGCGAGAAACTTGGGGCACGTATAGGCAAGGCAAGCAGTTGGCTTCGGTTGTCATAAAGGTTCTTTAAAGAGAGTAGAGGGCATAAGCTTGGCAGAGCTGGAGCCTTATCATGGGCGGACATGACTGTGTGATTAAGGCACACGGCAGCAGGAGGGTTTCTGAAATGAGGGCTAAGGTGATCAGAACCGTGCATTGGGAGATCTGTCTAGCACGAGTAGAAGCAGAGAGCGCAAGAGGCCAAGAGGTGCTTTCATGATGCTTAAGCTGAAGAGAGGATACTGGGACCAGAAAGGAGATCCTTTAGGATAAGTCATAGACTGGACTTGTAGCTGCTTCGTTGCAAAGGGCAGAGTCGGGGATGGCCCCCAAGGCCTGGATAAGTAGTTTTCAACCTTGGCTGCGTGTTTGAATCACCCGGGAAGCTTTAAAAAATGCTGAGGGCTGGCTCTCACCCATATTCTGATGTCATTGGTCTGGGGTGAGGCCCGTGTTATCTTTTTATAAGGTTTCCCCCCATGCCGTTCCAGTGTGCAGCTGATGAGACCCACCTGCTGAAGGCCTGGGGGAACACCGGCAGTGTCACAAGTCCAGTCATGAACAGAAACAGAGAACACAGGAGATGTTGGTTTGGGAGGAAACAGAAAGTCCTCCTGGGCCCAGCGAGGCCAAGGTGCTGGTGGCACTTCCAGGTGGAAGCACCCAGTAAATGTTGGAAATGCAGACTAGGAGCCGTTGAGAAGGTGGGATTAGAAATGTAGATGTAAGAATTCACTGTGCAGAGGTGATCATTGAAAATGGCTGCTCTGCGTATTGCTTGAAAGTAGGTTGGGTATTTGGCAAACAGTAAGTGACAAAATCATCATGGGAGACAACGAGGGACAAAGATGGGCCAATGCTAGAAGCAGAGGACTGTCTAGAAGCAGGGACTCAAGAAAGGAGACCGTTTCAGTGTTCAACTCCCTTCCTTCCTTCCGCAGTGGAATTCCGTCTCATGTTGGGGCTTTGTCTTTGTGCGTTAGGAAAAGTAGAATGTAGAGAGTGGTGAGTTATACACTTATATAATTAAATTCCCAATTTAGACCACTTTGGCCTCTATCCTGGGTTAGCTTTCCCAAAACATTACACCATCCCTTAGAAAAAATCCTATAGGTGTGGGATTGACTGTGGGCATTGCCAGGTACGTTGACCAGGAAAGGCTAGGACTCAACTGGAACTGATTAACTTCTCAGATGCACGGTAAAAAGAAATCCAACAAGTTCTTGGGCTTGATCACAGAGATCAGAATTCACTTCTTTTTGAGAAAACATTGGCTTATAAATTGTCTGTTAGCTATACAGTCAGTTCACTAACCCTCACTGAGAAGAGGCTCTCCCCCCGCTTCTCTGCTAGGTTTCCTGTTAGTACTGTGTTGGAGGGTATGCCAGACCTGGCCTCACACTCATGCTGTCCTTACTTTTACAGTGATTTCTTCATGGACAAACATCTTTATTAATTTTCTGCGAGGGGAGTTTCTTTCTTTTCTTTTCTTTTCTTTTTTTTTTTTGAGGAAGATTAGTCCTAAGCTAACATCTGCCACCAATCCTCCTCTTTTAGCTGAGGAAGACTGGCCCTGAGCTAACATCCGTGCCCATCTTCCTCCACTTTTTAAATGTGAGATGCCTGCCACAGCATGGCTTGATAAGTAGTGCATAGGTCTGCACCTGGGATCTGAACTGGCAAACCCTGGGCTGCCAAAGCAGAACTTAACCACTGCACCACCGGGCCAGCCCCAGCAAGGGGAGTTTCTGAAGGGAGTGTGCCATCTTCGGCCATGGAGAAGGAGGTCTGCTTGCCACCTCGTCACCCTCTGAAGGGACAAAGGAGCACCTTTTGGCACCTTGGGGTCACAGGAGCCAACTCCGCCTGTGTAATGATTGTGAGGGAAGCCAGTCATGGCTGAAAAAAAGACAAGTTGGTTTTGCCAAAGGCTGACCTGGGTGCAGCAGTGAAAAGCACCATGAAGGACGACAGTATCTGATCCATTTCTGTCATGCCAAGGGACATTTGTGCCCTTTCTCTGGGACCCAGATAACAAGGTTAAGATTTCAGTGGTGGCTCATGTTGACAGACTTGTAATCCACCTGGATCAAATTTGTTATAAGATTGTAAAACTCTATTATCTTGTGTTACCATCCCCATGCCCACCTCAGCCCTGAGATGTACGTAGCGCCGGTACTGTGTGGTCTCACCTAATAAAGAGAAAACCCACGTATGGAAAGTGGTGGTGATTAGCCCAAGTTCACACGGCCAGCTACAGCGAGATCCAAACTGGAGGGCAAATTTCCTGGATCCACGCCCTGCATGCTTTTCACAATGAACACTTAGCAAATTGCCATGTGCTCTGCCTGTCCACCACCACCATCCGTTGACAAGTGGAACCTATGACCAGCCTTTGCACAGGTTCTCTTTTCTATCCAGGCTGCGCCTGTTCTGCAATAGAGAACCGGTTCAAGATAACCTCAACTTCTCAAATCAATAGGTTGATTGTGTAGGGGAGGAAGACATTTCCTCTACCTTCTCTGGGTTCTTCTGGCCGGAGAACAAATTAGATTCACATGAGACAGACTAGCAGGAGAAAATCAAACAAAGCTTTATAACACGTATACATGGGAGAGGCTCAGGCAAGCTGAGCAACTCGCCAAAATGGCTGAAGCCCCCACCTTAAATATCATATCCAGCTAAAGACAAAGGAGGATGTTGGGGGGAGGGGTGTCGATCATGGGAGGTTACCACACAAGCACAGTAAACAAACGCAGATTTAAGTCCTTGCCTTTGGCGTTGATTAAGAGTTTCTAGAGAGAAGGTCATCCCCACCCTTTCTTCCTGGTACAGAGAGGGAGACACCTTTACAGATGGAGATTTCCCTTACAAATGTAAATGTCTCTTAACAAAAGGGCAAGCAAGTTCCACTCCTCAGAGCCTCCTTCCCATCCCAGTTTATTAAAAATAGCCAGCCCCAAATAATCCTCATGCCAAAGGGACATATCTTGGGGTGGCCAATGCCAGTCCCCCACAATTGCCTAATCTACGTTAGAAATATTCGCTACTGTCCTCAGTTACTAAATGTCCTCCATGGTGACTGGAAAACTGAAAAAAGTCCTCAGGCTCTTTTGCTCACCAAAATGGGCACAGCTGCAGTAAAACAGCACTTCCCTGTGCTGCCCACTGTGTGCCGGGCTTCTGCTTGGCAGTGGGACTTGAAGAGAGCAAGAGAGAGGGGCGTCCCTGTCTCACGAGTCCTTCCTCCTAGTGCGAGTGAAACTCAACAAGCAAACGAACAAACGCAGGCTGGGACGAACGCTTTTCTAAAAGTGCTGTGACCTGGAAACAGAGGGGCTTATTTTAGTCAGGGTGGATTGGGTGTAATTTCTTCAGAAAAGAAGGTCATAAAGAGGTAAATTTAGGTGCACACTGGGAGATGACAAGGGGACAGTCAGGTGCTTAGACAGGTCATTTGTATTAGTGGGCTTGGGCTGCCATACCATACTGCGACTTAAACAGACGGTTACTTCCTCACATTTGAGGGGTCTGGGAAGTCCAGGATCAAGGTGTCAGTGGATTCGGTGTCTGGTGACAGCTCACTTCCTGGTTTTCAGAAGGCTGCCTTCTCGCTGTGTCCTCACATGGTGGGGACAGAGCCAGCTCTCTGGTGTCTGTTCTTAGAAGGACACTAATCCTATCGCATCAGGGCTCCACCCTATGACCTCATTTCACCTTGGTTACTTCCCGAAGGCCCCAGCTCTGGATCCAGTCACGTTGGAGTTTAGGGCTGTGACCTATGAATTTGGGGATATAACTCAGTCCATAGCAGCATTGGAGCTTTCCATGCCTCAGGACTTCCCCAAAATATAATTCCCATGAAGCCTAAATAAAAAGAAGTACAGTAGGAAAGAAAGTCAGTGTTGACCCAATGTCATTTGCTTATGGGGATTGATTTCCTTTGCGTTTCTACTAACTGATGTGGATGCCAAGCAGTTTTTTTACTTTTAAAGGTTTGCTTGAGTCCAACTAAGCAATTTAATATTGAAACAAGGAAGAGATTGTTGCTTGCACATGCAGGTTTCTTCTACTGAGGCAAAATATGGTGGTATTATTTATTCAATATATGTACCCTCACCTTTTCCAAAAGGGATCGGAGCCTGCCACAAAATGAAATGGAGAATTCTTTGGCTCAAATTCAAAATTCTCTTACTGCAGAAAAAGCCAAGGCAGGGTGGAATTTGTTTTATTGTTGTTTGTTTTTCCTATACTTGTCCTCGTTTTTTATTTTACCTTCCTAAGACTCTACTTCAACTTTCAATAGAGGCACTGCAAGAAATGTCCTAGGATGCATATTGTTTCTTTGCATTCTGACATATAGATGTTTATTCTTCACAATTGTTTTGTTGTAACAATTGTAAACAGTTGTACACGAAAGAATTCTTCATTCTTTACAATTCTCCGCAGTTGTTGGCTGGTGCCATAAACTTGCCTTCTAGTGGGTCCCCTGGGTAGGCATAATATTACTCATATATCTTAAATTTTAAAAAGCATAAAAAAGCCCATTTAGGATATTCAACAGATCTGCTATTATCTTACCTCCTTTAGTTCTAATAATTTTTTAAGTAAGTTTTCATGACACTGTTGGAAAGTCCTATCCAGAGGTAGGCCTTAAAATTTTCAGTCCAGGGGCCGGCCCCGTGGCCGAGTGGTTAAGTTCGCACACTCCGCTGCAGGCGGCCCAGTGTTTCATTGGTTCGAATCCTGGGCGCGGACATGGCACTGCTCATCAGACCACGCTGAGGCAGCGTCCCACATGCCACAACTAGAAGGACCCACAACGAAGAATATACAACTATGTACTGGGGGGCTTTGGGGAGAAAAAGGAAAACAACTTTTAAAAATCTAAAAAAAGAAAAAAATTTCAGTCCTACAAAATTTACATAGAGCCAACTGGACAAAAGTTTCTGAAAACACAGCTAACCACAGTTTATTAATTCTACTCTTGCCAAAGCTTTCCTTCTTTCCTCTTGAAAGCTGTTCATCTTTCTAGTCACACCACTTCTCTTACCAGTACCCCCAGCAACCTAGTCTCCATCCTTCCACTTTAAGAATAATCATACAAGATAAAGATTGCCACACTCCAAGAGCCACCTTCTCCACCAGCCCTCACCTTCTATTACGGGCTGCAACGTGTCCCCCAAAATTCACGTTGAAGTCCTAACCTCCAGCACCTCGGAATGTGACTGTATTAGGAGACAGGGGTCTTCAAAGAACTAAGTTAAAGTGAGGTCATTAGGGTGGGTCCTAATCCAATTAAGACAGGTGTCCTTACAAGAAGGGATTACGACACAGAGTCACAGAGGAAAGACCATGTGAGGACACATGAAGAAGGCAGCCATCCACCAGCCAAGAAGGATGGCCCCCTTCTGCAGATGCCTTGATCTCAGGTTTCTAGCCTTCAGAATTGTGAGAGGATAAACGTCTGCTGTCGAAGCCACTCATTCTGTGGGTCTTTGTTGTGGCATCCCCAGGAAACTGACACACCTTCTTATTTGCTGGGGATCCTATGCTTCTCCTTCCTCAAGGAAGTGGGGTACTAACAGGCTTCAAGGGCCGCAGTAGGGAAAATACTATATACCGTCCTTCTCTGCTCAAAGCTGACATCATGGATGTGGCATCTGTACGACGGGTACTTTGAGTTCCTTTTCCAGCACTGGGAGTAGGTTCTGCTCAGCCGTCTGTCCTCTCCTGCCCAGTCCCCTTGAGATCGTTGGAAAACACCTTCAAAATCTGGAGACGGTACCATCTGTAGCTGTAGTAGAATTTTGTAGTTTTTTCAAGGAACTAAAACTCTTTAAGTACATATTCTCAGCTTGATTTTTAGTTTTCCCCCTGGTTTTAATTATTTTATCTTCTTTTGATTTTATCAGTACTTTATGATCACCAGAAAATTTATGGAAATCCAGAACTACTACTGTTTTGCCATATTTTCTACTAGGCTTTTAAACATATTTATATAATACTTTAATAAAAAATATAAAACAGGGGTCGGCCTTGTGGCCGAGTGGTTAAGTTCGCGCGCTCTGCTTCTGTGGCCCAGGGTTTTGCCGGTTCCCATCCTGGGCGCAGACATGGCACCGCTTGTCAGGCCATGTTGAGGTGGCATCCCACATCCCACAACTAGAAGGACCTCCAACTAAAAATACACAACTATCTACTGGGGGGATTTGGGGAGAAAAAGTGAAAAAAATATATATATAAAACGATATTTTAACTGCTAAATATGTTTTTATACATAATTTTTTTTTAAAAGATTTTATTTTTTTCCTTTTTTCTCCCCAGAGCCCCCTGGTACATAGTTGTATATTCTCAGTTGTGGATCCTTCTAGTTGTGGCATGTGGGACGCCGCCTCAGCGTGGTTTGATGAGCAGTGCCGTGTCCACGTCCAGGATTCGAACCAACGAAACACTGGGCCGCCTGCAGCGGAGCGCGTGAACTTAACCACTCGCCCATGGGGCCAGCCCCATTTATACATAATTTTATGTTTTGCTTTTTCTTCATTGAATACGGTATTGGGCCATCTTATTAAAACCTTCCTGAACATTCTATCATACAAAAGTACACGTTTTATCTAAACTTTCCCCCTTTGATGTATCTGGACTCTACCTGAATATAACTCTGCAGAGCTTGTCTACTTCACTCCCCGAACAAGCATCAACACCTAACCCAGCTGGACACCAACAGGGAATCTTTTCTGGGTGGCTGCTGTTCTCCTTGGGCTTGTTGCTGATTTTGGTGACGATGTTGACAGGGGAGGAGAGGGTGGGCAGTGGCTGTTTCTGTGTCTGTCTCCGTCTATCTCTCCTTGGTGCAATTTAGCTTGCTTCTCTCTTTCTTCCAACTCTCTTTTTCTTCTTACCACATTTATTGCCTCACTCTTGGCTGATTTTCTCTCTTCTCTGCCCTAGGAAGGGAACATTTCTTGCTGAGGCGAAAAGTCTGATGCCAATAGGAAAAGACACACAGACCATGTCAGGAAGAGGGCCAAGAGAGGACAAGCTTGAGGAACAGTCGGGAAAGGCAGGAAAGAATGAACATCTGGGCCCTTTTAGGACCAGAAACAGCCAAAGGTTGGTGCCAGGGTAAGGTACAGCAAATTACAGCACTCCCCTCAAGCCTGGGTTTTAGAGTGTCCAAGGCAGCTGCAGGAAGAAAAGGAAGGGAGGTAGCCAAGAGGAAACTAAACTATAACAATGTTTCAGTTCAGAGGAAGCACTTAGAACAAGGTCCAGCTCACATTCACGGCTGCCATCACCCTTACCATTGTCATTCTGTAGCCCTTTGGGGAATCCTTGCTTCTTGTACATCTTTCACAATTGACTACTGTTCCTAGGTTCCATTAACCAAGACTTCCACTAATATCTACTGGAAACAAGGCAGCGACTTTCCAGGTAGAAAGTACAGCACAAAAACAGTATTTCCATTTTTTATTAAAGTTTTCACTTTTTTTTTTTTGAGGAAGATTAGCCCTGAGCTAACATCTGCTGCCAATCCTCCTCTTTTTGCTGAAGAAGACTGGCCCTGAGCTAACATCCATGCCCATCTTCCTCTACTTTATATGTGGGACGCCTACCACAGCATGGCTTGCCAAGCGGTGCCAGGTCCACACCCAGGATCTGAACCGGCAAACCCCAGGCCACCAAAGCGGAACATGTGTGCTTAACCACTGTGCCACCGGGCTGGCCCCTAAAGTTTTCACTTTGATACAGCCTGATCTTTCCCTGTGCTAGGGGACTGATAAGAGAAATAATGGGATACATCCGGTTGCCATATACAATTCCAGTAACTTTCCATTTCTGAGCTCATCATATTTACTGACAACAAAAACCTAAGATCACCTCTTCTTTCTAAGTTTAACTTCTCTCTGTGATGAAGTCTTTCACGATTTTATAACCTAGAGCAGGTATTCCAAACACAGATTCCTCCAGGGGCCAGGCGGCTGAAATAAATAATTGCATTGAGCCCATGGATGGAGTGTACCCCTTGCCTGGAGGGGGCAGCAGCTAGTCAGCCACGGCAGCGTGGAACCAGGCAAGAAACGAGCCATATCTCTCCAGTTTTCAAGAGAAGCTACAATTGTGAATTTTTATCTGAAGTCTCCCATTTTTTAAATCTTGGAAACTAATTTTAAAATTTCTAAACATTGTGAGAGGCAAACAAAACACATCTGTAGACCACTGGTTTGCCACCTCTCACTCAAGGCACATTTATTTCCCATTCATAGAATCTTTTACCCCTTTAGGTTCAAGCTGAATTTCCAGTCACATAGCCCAGGCTGAGCTGCCACAAGGATGTCTTTACCCTGTGGTAAAGCCACCACCCTCCTCCCCAAAAGAAGTAAAGAGGTTGCCTGGTCTTTCCTTCCAGTCCAGGGAATGCACTACCAACTAAGAAATAAAACTGTGCCAAGACATTTTGGTAGGAATTATTAAAAGCCTCCGTACAGGAGGGAATTATACATGAAGTGTTTAGGCAAAACAGTAACTCCATTTATAAACGTAATTAATTCCCCAAATCTATTCCAAAAGAATTTGTTAGGAAGGGATACCACTGAGGAAATAATTAAGCCAGAATGTTTCTAATCTTCATATTTGAGGAGAAAAATGGAAGGAGTTAGCTTTCTCATGAAATTAGGAGTTAAAAAAAGATGTGACACACCATATGAAAACACTCCTTTTAGGAAACGCTGCCTTCCACCCTTTGTTAAAGGAGTGAAAATATACTCAGTAGTAGCAAGATGATAGTTTTAGTACTGCACTTTGTTTAAATTAAAAAGTCTCTTGTTTTACTTATTAATGTAATATAAGATATCTAGCGGCTAATTTCTAGCATGCAATTTTCGAGTGAGGATACACAATTCATTCTCATGTTTTGAGTGTTGACTTTCTGTTATTGACAATCTTGTGGTTTGTTTGTTGAAGTAAAACACTTATGGTTTTTCTGTTTGTGAGAAACATTGGCCCTGAGCTAACATCTATTGCCGATCCTTCTCCTTTTGATTGAGGGAGATTGTCATCGAGCTAACATCTGTGCCAATCTTCCTCTATTTTGTATGAGGGACCCTGTCAGAGCATGGCTCAATGAGCAATGCGATTAGGAATGGTGCTAGGTCTGGGACCAGGATGCGAACCCGCAAACCCCAGGCTTGGGAAGCAGAGGGCACTAACTTAACCATTGCCACCGGGCTGGCCCCTACACTTATGGTTTTATTGTCTTCTTAGTGAGTGTTAATTAACATTATAAGGATGGGGGGGGAAACTTTCAGTGGGAATTGATAACAAAACTTTTGAAATAAGATTTTTTTTTTATATCCCCGATGAGGGCTAAGAGCTTCTAACACTGCTGGGTTACCAATTGATCAAAACAGAACACTACTCTTTTTGGAAAACTAGCTGGCAGTAAGGAATTGACTATAATGAAACACATAAAAGGTCTTTTGTTGTTTTTCTAGATTTTAATTTTTATAATAAAGGTTGAACGTGTATCCCAACCCCTTTTATTGATAATTCCGTATTACAGAGTAATAAATATGGTAGTTCTTCAAGTTATTATGATGCTACTGCTAATCAATAAGTGAGCTCACGTTTATGTTGAATTTAAAGGACATTTTACTTTTTTCTTTTTACTTTATCCAGTTTGCTTTCTTGATGACCACGTTTCTTGAAAATGTAAAAAATTTACATCTGTATATTCTGACACAGATGATATAGTATATTGTTTTCTTCCCAATGCGGTAACTAAAATGCATTTAATTAAAGGCTGGACTTTAAAACGAAATAAAATTCTTTTACTGATGAATTACACATTTGGTAAAGTAATAAAAATGAGTACAATGCTTCGTGTATAAACACAAACAAATGTTTGAGCAAAATACTTGCATATACTATATTAAAGAAATAACATTTGTTATTTGAATGAAAATGAAATGTTTGTTCCATTTCACTGTAATATTGCAAAGAAACACTTCAAATAACTACTATGTAAAAAATTCAGATTTAGCATTCAAATTTTAGTGGCTTTAATCCACATTTTCCCTTCGATTTTTATACAATTTGGGAGAAGCGTACAGGAGTTGTCATTGTTAGTTAAAACAATGCATCACCTTTTTCTGGAGGAAAATTAACATAATTTGAATGGCCAAGTAGTAAAAACAAAAGCATTACATTTATAGTCTATTCAATACAAAAGTCCTAAGCAAATTTGCATCGAGAAATAATAAAGAACAGAATTAATATATTAAGGTAAGTATTGCTTAGAGATAGCACATCAACATCCATTTTGAAGACCTTAAAAAGACGGATAGAGCTCTATTATGGATCCATATTGAAGAGAATGGGCGCCTGGTCTAAGCAGAAGTAAGGGGCATAAATCCCACGAGGGGATGTTGGAGCAATTCCACAACCCCGGGACTTGGATCAGCGCTGACTTCTAGTGAGGCTTTCCCTGCCTTTCATTCGCCTGGAAACAATCCGAGAACTACGAGTCCAGCTGAAGTAGGGAGAAGTATCCGAAGGAGGAAGAGGCCGGGCCGGCGGGGGAGAGCTCCCCCCGCCCGTCACACGGCCGAGACACAAAGCGTCGCCCCAGCGCTCCCCCCTGGCCTGGCCCCTGGGCCCGTGCCCGCCGCCCACGGCGGGGGCCGCGCTCCTCTCCCGGGGAACAGGTGACGGGGAAGGAGGGACGCGGCGCGGCGGCCGCCTCCCCGCCTCCCCGCGGCCCCGCGGCCCCGCTCCCGCCGCCGCCGCCGCCGCCGCGGGCTAGGACGGCTCTCGGCCCGGCGGCGCACGGGATCCCTCCGCCGCCCGCGGTCCTTCCGCGTCAAGTAGTGCGCGGCCGGCCGGCTTCCGCCAACGCGGGCCGGGGGGACGGGTCGCTGTCCCTCGGGAACCAGCGGCGTGCGGACGCCGAGGGTGTGGGGAGTTCTTTATTTTGAGGGACCGCTCGGGCGGGACATATTTTCAACTGCAAAGCCACGGTGGGCCCGGCTGTCAAGGAGAGACCGTGCGGCCCAGCGCCTGGGAGTCGCGGTGGGGCGGCGCGGCGCGGCGCGGGGCCGCAGGGCGGGGAGGCAGGTGTCCCGGCCGGCCGGTCGCCCCGCCCCCACCGCTGGCAGGAAGAGGAAGCAGCCGGGCCAGGCCCGCGGGCCACCGCCGGGCCTCGCGGGGCGGGGGCGCCCTGGCTCCGGGAGGCGCGTGACCTAGTTCGTCCCAAAGTGGATTTGACAGGTTGTCAGCCCGGCTCCCCGCCCCCACTGCCTTCCGGGTCCCTTTCCCCCGGCGCCGGGCCGGCAGCCCGCCCGCGCTCGCTGGCTCAGCCTCCTATTGGTCTTCTCGCAACCTGGCACCCCGCCTCCGCCTCTGGCTCGGCCTCCCATTGGCCTCGAGTCGGCCGGCGCCCCGCCCCACCCGGCTCGCCTTCCCATTGGCCTCGCTCCTGGGGCCCCGCCCCACCCCGGCTCGCCCTCCCATTGGCCCGGCGCCCGGCGCCCCGCCTCTCCCGGGCCCCTCTAGGGAGCGGAGGCCGGCTGGGTGCCCGGCTCGCGGCTCCCGGTGGCGGCCTCGGTCGCCGGCCTCCCCCCTCCCGCCGATCCTCGCTCCTGTGCCCCGCCTCTCCTCCGCTCCCAGCATTTACCGTCTCTCTCCCCATCTTGATTCCGCCGCTCCGGGAGCACGAGCCGCGGCACCCTGCGCCCCCGGCGCCGCCTTCCCCTGGGGCTCCGCGCCCAGCGCTGCCCACACGCTCGCTCCTGCTCCTTTCCTCCTCTTTGCATCACGTTGCATTTTCCTTTCTTCCTTGAAATAAGGGGCACGAATGCCTTCTCCAGGTTTCCTCCCGGTGTCCACTCTGGAGGTCCTGCTCCGACCTCCCCGCCCCTCTCCCCGGCTCCCCTCCCACCGGGTCTCCCTGAGCTCCTCGCACGACTGGGAGAGGGCAGGGCTAGACGTGAGAAATATCAACGTTAAGATGGCTATTGCTTTGGGGTTTTTGAAACAGAAAAGGAACTGGAACGCGCAGATTAACCCAGACGTAGGTTCAAGATTGAGTTCTGACAGGACCGAGTGAGACTGTAATGACAAAGTTGATTATTCCAGCAACATACGCGGTCTTTCCTGGGGAATGTATTCTTATATCGATTGTTTTTGCACTATTGTTATTCTAAGAGTTCAGCTTTCTTGTTTTAATTTATGCTACTTTTGTAAATGGCTGCTCATGGCTGTAAGGATAAATCGACTGATAAAGCTAAGGTTTGGAGCTAGTCCCCACACTAGTCTTTTGGCTTCAAATGCGAGATACCCTTGATTATTTAGATGAGGAAACTCAAGTTTCCCCAAGGTCATTAGAGTGGGAGAAATCAAATTTCAACCCAGGTCAGACTCCAGAGGTCCATCAGGGGACTCCATCAGGGCTTACTGATGTGTGTGGAAGAATGGCACACGGTATTTCTGGCTGCATTCCCAGCTAATACAGGGTCCTTACGGAGCCCCCAGCCCCACCCCCATGGCCTCCAAGCCCTGCCTTACAGGATTCCCCTGCCTCTCCAGCTCCCTCCCTGCACCCCAGGCACACTGACCACCTTCTCCCCTCCACCCCCACCCT
>NC_060274.1:127495885-127513456 GCF_021613505.1 Equus quagga | reverse complement strand
ATGGCTTAGCTCTCATGTCACCCCGGGGAGACATTCTGATACCCATGTAATCTAAAGTAGGACCCCTCCCACCTGACCAAGTACTTTCTGTCAAATCCCCCTGTGATTTCCTTCAGAGCAGGCCCACAGTCCAAAATCATCTTGTTTATTTACTTGCTGTGATCTGCTCCCCTTCACCTCCCCTGGACCATTAAGATGTGAGCTCCTGGACACAGGGGCGTTTTCTATGTTTTCTCAGAGCTGTGTCTCCAGGTAGGTACTCAATAAATCCTTGATGAATAAGTGAATGGTACATTAGCTGTGATCAAATGGACTTCTCAAACTGTTCTTCATGGCTGATTCTACCAGAATTTTATAGACACACCCACAAGTAGGAGAATTGGAAAAATAACTATCCTCTTGGTAAATACTTTGTGTTTCTTTGATTCGTGTGCTTTATTTCTGGCTATTCTTTGACAAGGAGAGTGAGAAGCAAGGCCTGTTGCCCCAAGGCCACCCTCTTGCCCACCTCTTCTCCAGCTGTTCACAGCCTGCGGTCACTGCCTCGCCCTCACCCTGACCCCCGGCATGCAGATCCTTGGCAGGCAGCCATTCTTCCTCCAGGGCGGTCTTAGAGGTTCTTTGCTCCACAGAGGGTGGGGCTGGAGAAAGGAAGGAATCCTGACTCAGTGTTACCATCACGCTCAGTTGTGGCCATGTCCTCAGTTCTACCTTAGGCAGGAAAGCAGAACAGAAGGAAACTCCCTTCAGTTTCACCTTCTTCCCCCTGGGACATACTTCTCAGGTTCTGTGCAGCAGCCAGACCTCAGTCTGGTCTTTCTCAGGGATTCCTGTACCGGCTCGCATTCTCTATCTGCTGAGGCCAAGAGAACCCTGGGTCAGTTTCTGGAAAGCTGAAATCTAGTCCTAACCACCCTAAACAAGCAATGTGAGCCTGAGCAAGTCTAGTAACTCTGTGGGTCTCAATTACCTCATTTATCTTTGCCTATATTTGTTCATAGTTTTAGGGATAGATTTTAGCTGCTAAAAACTATCAGCCCAACAAGAATCCTGTGGCTTCCCCTTGGGGCCACAGAGAGGCTGCCAGGAGCATTAAAGCCAATGCTTCCTAATTTATGTCCAGGAGGAGAGAACGCACTTCTGGTCCTGCATTCTAGGCCAGAATCTTCCAGTTCACCGTGGCTGGACCATTTGGGCCCGGGCCCAGCCTAGACCAGTGACTGTGGTCAAGAGAAGGGGAAGTGTTGATGAGATTAAACCAACCAGATCATCTCCTTAGAGCAGAGGTGGGTCAGCTCCTGATAAGTGTGTGTAGAACTGAAATCTAAATGCTTTCAGATGGGGAGGGGGAGGGTGCATGCAGAGGGCGTGGTCGGCAGTGCCCCTCTAAGTAATAGCACAGTGCATGGGAAATAGGGACAGTTACTAAATGTCAGCCAATGCTCTCGTCAGCAAGGATAACGTGGTGTGGGAGCATTAGCTTGGCACCAAAGGCATTCACCTGAGGCCTCTAATCTACTAACCACTAGCTTTGTGATTTCAGACAAATTATGGAAATTATAGTAATTTTAGAAGTGGAAGAGAACTTAGAGGTCATAGGGTTCAAGCCTTCATTGGACAGACTTGGAAACTGACACCGAGAGAGACTCGTCTGGGTCTCAGTTTCTTCCTCTGTGAAGTGGGTCTAATAATGCTGGTGTTGTCCACATTCACAGTTATTATGTGGATCAGAGGAGGTAATGTTTCTACAAAGGGCTTGGAAAGTAACAAAAATGCTATTCTTATGCAAGGTATTTTATTTTTATTATCACTAAGGTAGTAATAATGCCTTATTAAGAGGAGAAAGGGAGAGCACATTCAAAGGGTAGCTGACTTGGTTCCCAGAAGTGAAGAATAACACTTGAGAAAGAGCAAGGTGTGTGTGTGTGTTCTTGTCAGGTGAGGTGGGGAAGGGGTGAGGCCGCAGTGCAGGTGTGGCCCTGCTGTACCATCAGGGAGTGGTGCAGGGAGTGGCTCTCCGGGTGGGAGGGAGGGTGTGGTAGCTGGTAATAAATTGAAGTTATCTCTCTGAGGGACTTTTGAGAAAAGGAGGGTCACTCACTGGAGAGGACAAATCTAGTGAAAGTGTAGGGGTCTGGAATTGGCCACCCCAACATATGTCTCTGTGGCATGATTATTTGAGGCTGGTTCCTTTGCAGACAGGAAAGCAACTGAAAAGTAGAACTTGCTTACCCTTTGTAAGAGACATTTACATTGTAAAGGAACTCTCCATCTGTAAAGATATCTCTAGAAACTCTTAATCAATGGGGAAGGCAAGGACTTAAATCTGCATTTGTTTATTGTGCTTGTCTGGTAACCTCCTGTAACTGACTTCCCTCCCCCTCCCAACCTTGGCATTTCCTTCGGGATTAAGCATCTTTCCTTAGGCTAGGAACTGATTGCTGCACTCACCTGTGACCACCCAGCTCAAGACAATAGACTTGCCTCCTGCTATGCCCTCCAAGATAGCAGACCCACTACCTGCTGTGTCCATCTTGTGACTATTGTGGGAGGGACATTTCAATGATATGTGAAATATCCTGTTTGGGGGTATATAACCACTCTGTGCACCCCACTTCTTCGGTGCCCTTTCTTTCTTCGGGAAGAAAGGCCCCGGGCCATGGGTCCTCATAAAGCTTTGTTTAATTTTCTCTTGCTATTCTGTCTCATGTGAATTTAATTCGTTCTCCAGCCAGACGAACCCACTTTGGATAGAGGAAAAGTCTTCCTCTCCTACAAAAGGAAGAAGCAACCTGTTTCAGAGTAATCTTATACTTACATCTTCCCGTCCTGTGTTAGTACAGGTCCTCTGCAAAACAGAGGCTAAGATAAGACTGTCATGCAAGAGATTTATAGCAGGAAATATCTGTGAGGGAAGAAAGGGGACAGAATTGGAGGAGGCAGGGAGATCTGACCCCTGGGAAGCGGACGAGGGTGCAGAGTGGGTACGAAGGTCTCTGACCATGGGGCAGCTCTGAGATGGTTTTGGCTGGACTGAGTAGAGTGATGAAGCCCAAATTCCCTTCCAAAGAATGTGGTGGTGGCTTCCGAGGATGGCAGCCAAGGCCCTCAGTCAATTACACTCCTTGCAGCAGATCTGAGCAGGGTATTTTCACAGTCCTATGTCAGGCAAGTTTGCCTGGTCAAGATTCGCTGCGCGTTGACCAAGTTGAATTCTGGTATATGGGTAGTTCTTTGGCCCTGAGCTAACATCCATTGCCAATCTTCCTCTTTTTGCTTGAGGAAGATTGTCACTGAGCTAACATCTGTACCATAACTCTATTTGTACATGGGATGCTGCCACAGCATGGCTTGATAAGCAGTGTGTACGTCTGTGCCTGCGATCCAAACTGGCAAACTCAGGGCTGCCAAAGCAGAGTGTCTGAACTTAACAACTACAGCACCAGGCCAGCCCTTGGATAGTTCTTAACACTGGGTTGGCACTTAACAAATGTGCAAATTGCAATAATAAATCCAACTGCACCCCACTATGACTTGAAACATAATTACATTTACTTCCAGAACTCTCCACTCTCTACTATGCAGAAGGAGAGAAATTTTTAACTATCAGCACTTCTAAAAGCCCATTATTTGGATAAGTCCAAAATAGGAGTTTATGAGGGTTCAGTAGATAAAAGAAGAGGGAATCCTTTATGAAAGTAAAAAGCTGAAGAAATCAGAAAAGAGTGAAAAAAATGAAAGAAGAGAAATTTAATTTATGAAAAGGAAATCCAGATCTTGGGAACAACATAGGGAATTATTGTTCTGAAACTGCCAGAAAAAAATAAACTTATCCAAGATGGAAAAGAATAAAGTTGAGCAGGCATAGGTGAAATAAAAGGCAAAGAAGATTAATCACTTATTGTAATAAGAACCAATAGAAATTGATGGAAAAGTAGAAACCACGGACAAAGAAATAAAGAAATGGATGAGAAAGATACAATTAGGAGTTTGAAATAAACCAGTGAAAAACACCAGCAGAAAATAAACTGTGGGAGGGAGGAGAAAAGCAATTTTACCTAATGAATTTCTAATACAGTAGAAAATGAAGTGAAATGTAATAAAGCGGCAAATAGGAATGTTTTCTCTGAGTATTCACTAATACTTCTATATTTTAAATTGTTAATGACATTATCAGTCTTTACTCCACAGTGCCTCTCATAGCTAGGGAGAAATAAACATTTACACAGAAATAGGAAAGCTTAACTTCTGACTGCAGCTTTAGCACATCAGTCTCTGCAGATCGTACCTCTGTGGTGTGCTGCTGGACATCTGAAAGGAGACTGTAAATGTCAATAAAGAACACATTCAACTCAATAGCAAAAAATCCACAGACAATCCAATTGGAAAATGGGCAGAGGATCTGAAAAGATATTTTTCCAGAAAAGACATCAAATGGCAACAGGTGGATGAAAAGGTGCTCAGCATCACTAATCATCAGGGAAATGCAAATCAGAACCACAATGAGATGTCACCTCACATCTTATAGAATGGCTGTTCTCAAAAAGACGAGAGATAAGTGTTGGCAAGGATGTGGAGAAAAGGGAACCCTTGTGCACTGTTGGTGGAAATGTAAATTGGTGCAGCCACTATGGAAAACAGTTCCTCAAAAAATTAAAAATAGAACTACCATACAATCCAGCAATTCTACCTCTCGGTACTTATCCAAAGAAAACTAAATCACTAACTCGAAAAGATATCTGCACCCCTGCATTCATTGCAGTGTTATTTACAGTAGCCACGACATGGAAGCAACCGAAATGCACATCGATGGAAGAGTAGATAAAGAAGATGTAGTATATGTATACAATGGAATATTATTCAGCCGTAAAAAGAAGGAGGGCTGGTCCAGTGGTACAGTGGTTATGTTTGCTGCTTCCCTTTCAGCACCCTGGGGTTTGTGGGTTCGGATCCCGTGCGCAGACCTACTCCACTCACCAGCCACACTATGGTGGTGTCCCACATACAAAAACATAGAGGAAGAGTAGCACAGATGTTAGCTCAGGGCCAAGCTTCTTCAGAAAAAAAAGGAAAGGAAGAGCTCCTGTCATAAGGGTCTCTCTTCATAAAGGACTCTTGGGAAGAGGTCCATACACACAAAGGATTAGAACAGACTGCTGACAACTCTTTCCTATTGTTTGAATCTTCTTTTCACAGTTTGGAATCACTGACTTTTTGTCCTTCAGAACTCCAGTATTTTTGCAGGTCCCAGTCTTGGGTCTGTGCTCTCTAGTGCCCAAAAGGATGATTGGTTCTCATAACTTAGCCCCGGCCTCCAACACCCAGTCCAGCACCCATCTCCTTCCTTCCCCAAGACTCAAAAGTTCTCATTTTCCTTCCCTATTTTCACCAGACCTTATTTCTTTTTTCTCTGCCTGCCAGATCAACTCAGAGCCCCATAAAACAATGTTGCTGAACTGCAAGGGATTTGGGATGGAAGAACAGACAAGTCCGCCAGCTGCAAGTTTCATAGAGAATGTGCTCTAGAAATGTTCCTTTCTGAAGTTCAGCTGCTTCTGGAGCACATCTTGGAAGAGAAATATGTAGCCAAGTTCGTGGGCATTTGGAGAACGTGAGACCCTGCTTACTAGGAAATTTTGGTCCTGTAACCTTGGAAGCAGGATCTGGATCCAGTAAAATTGAGGTCAAATTCTGGTCAACTTCTTCATAGTCAGTAGAAGAAAAGAAACAACTTGATGTCTGAGTCATATATTTTGATACAAACAGAATGCTTAAAGATGATATTAAAGAGGATACTTGATTTCTAGGCATAATCAAGATATAGCTTAATGGGATTATGGCTTAGATCAGTGTTTCTCAAACTGTAATATGCACCCAGGCACCTCGGGATCTTGTTAAAGTGCAAATCCTGACATAGCAGGTCTGGGCTGCAGTAGGGGGTACCCTGAGATTGTGCATTTCTAACAAGCTCCTGAATGCTGCGATGCTGCTGGTGCATGGATCACACTTTAAGTAGCAAGAGCTTAGAAGGAAGGCTGTAGAAGAGGAGATGATCCTCAATGGATGCTAGAAGGAATTGAATAGCCAAACACTTTCAGCTTAAAATGAACTCTCCACGCTGGTTCTCTTCCCTAAGCCCTGTATGCTAGATGCCCCATGGTAGTCTCTTCAACTGTTGTGTGACATTTCCTTTCCTTCTGGAGCAGCTAATGCTCCTTGGATTACAGCTCTGGCTCACTCAAGGAGGTTTATTTGAAGGATACTTGGCAGTTCACAGCATTGAAGAACTGACCAACCAGTCTCAGGACAGATGGGAACCAAGTAGGGACATTCAGGGAGTCTCAGCACCCAAGCTCCAGAACCTCCCCAGCAAATCTCCTAAGATGCCTGAATCCTCTGTGTCTTCCGTGTCGTGTGGGTCAGGTGTCTTTACTTTTAAAGCCATCAGCATAGGCAAGTTAAAACTGTGTCTGCAGGGGCTGGCCTGGTGGTGCAGCAGTTAAGTACACACGTTCCACTTCGGGGGCCGGGATCAGGATTCCCCTGCCCGGATCCTGGGTGCGGACATGGCGCCACTTGGCAAGCCGTGCTGTGGCAGGCGTCCCACACATAAAGTAGAAGAAGATGGGCATGGATGTTAGCTCAGGGCCAGTCTTCCTCAGCAAAAAGTGGAGGGTTGGCAGCAGATGTTAGCTCAGGGCTAATCTTCCTCAAAAAAAAAACTGTCTCTGCCATACCTTTCTTTGTCCCTTGTAAGACTGTCCTTAATCATTTTAACTTGCATTTACATATATACAATTTTCTGTGTGCATCTGCCTGTCTAGGGGAAAAGGAGATGGTAATGAAATGTTACAATATGTTTTCTCCTCAAATAAATTACAAAAAAATCCCTTATGCATTTAGGACATTTAAAATATACTGTGTTACATTATTTGGCCTACGAATATCTTGAATCTATAACTAAAATATTCTCTGTGAGCAGGAACCATCTTTATTATTTTTTTTCACAAAATAAACATGGCTTTTTGTCTAATTTAAAAAACACTAATTGTAAATTTTCAAAGGGCCATTTTAAGACATACTTTCTTCATAATCATATCTCTGAAAACATCACAACAGAGGAATTTATGATGGGGCAATAAAACAACGAATAAGAGAATGGGTTTTTCTCTTCTATTTACTATGTAACTTTGGCCAATTACTCAGTTTTTCTGAAGCTCAGCTGTCTCCTGCAACTGAGAGATAATCAAGCTTCTTATAAGTTTGTTTTGATGGTTAAATAAAATGTATATAAAGTGCTTTTGAACTACTTTATAAAGTTGACTGTTTCTATCATCATCACTATTGCTATGAAATTTGAGACTGCGAGAACAATAGGGAACTTGAGGGCAGGAGAGAAATATGAAAGCACTTAGTTATAGTCACTAAAATATAACGATGAAGACAAAACAAGGAAAGACACCTCCAGGGTGTTTGATAAATCTTAAATTAGTACTCGTGAGTATGGTTCTATATGTTTCCATTTGCTCTCCTTGGTTTGCTAACAGCATTTCATGATTCACTTCTTCTGAGTTTCAAAAGAGTTTTTGCAAATTTGTTTTGCTTTGTTGCAGATACTATGCCCACTATAAGACATTTGTTTCTTGAGTCTGATTCTCTCTCCAAATGTTTAAAATTTTTTGTTTTGACTCTAAGAGATTGCAGCTTCCTGTCTCCCAGATTCTCCCCTAGGTTCCACTCTTTTCCCAGAGGCAAAGTAATTTGGGTGGATAAAGTGGAAAAGACTTTGGGTAAGGTGTGCTGCTCTGCTTCCAGCTCTGCTCAACCACCCTTGTTCATGCCCAGGGTATCCAGTCATAATTGGAGCCCCACCTGGAATATCTTGGTGCCGGGTGCTCCCCAGCTCTCTTTACCTACACAACCGCCTTAGGGCAGTTCTCAGGTGTGTGTTGTTATCTATGCCAAGGATACTTTTTAAAAAAAATTATATTTCTGCCTGCCTGCCAGCTCATTTTCCTTCCTTCTTTTTTTGCCTTAAAATATTATTCCCTTCTTTTTCTAAATAATCACAACAGGAAGGAGTGGCCACTCCTGCAAGTGGAAACTGAAATGTTTCAGATTGCTAAAGTGAGATCAAGACAGAAATTCACATATATTAGAATATCATGCGAGGAATACTCAAAGAGTTGGGAAGAGATTCCCGCACTGTTTTCCGCATCCCCAAAGCGCAAGTACTCAATTTAAAAATCTTCAATAGAATTGAATCCTGCTCTTATTGGAGGAAAGGAACAGAATCTGATGGAGAGAAACAGCAAACAACAAAAGCCAAGAATCTCAAAGGAAATAAAGCAATGAATAGGACTGTTATCATACAGTCCTTTACGTTGTTTTTATCAGAAGAAACGGACTCAGTACCAAAAATGGAGGGAATCACTAAGGCAAACATTCATTTTTGGGGTGTTCGTGCCCTCCGTGGCAATCCCCATTTTATTGAGGATGTTGCTTCTTATTTTTTCCGAGGACTTTGTTTTCTCACAGGAGATGGATGTTCCTTTGCCTTCTTAGGATAGGGACTCAGGTCCTCTTGAATTTTGGGACTTTTCTTGGCCACGATAATTTCATCTATGGTCAGGAGCTGCAGTGCCACATCAGCCGCGGCTCGGAGTCCTTGGGCTTTGGCTGTTAGGGTGTCCCACACCTCCTCCTCGACCACATTAATTATCCCTTCGGTTCCCACTCCTGTGAGGAAGTTCCCAGCTTGGTGAGCTCCATGCATTTCTGCCATCACTTCTGAGACAGCTAAGCCTGCGTTCTCTGCCAAGGTTTCGGGAAGAGACCTCAGAGCATGGGCAAATGCTAGGAATGCAGGACCCCTAGGCCCTTCCAATTTCCTTCCTTTATCTGAGAGTATTTTCACCAGAGCCATCTCTGTGGCCCCAGCTCCTGGAAGCAGCCTGGGATCCTGACACAACTGGAAATAGGCATCAATCCCATGGTAGGCAGCCTGCTCTGCACCACGCAGCCCCTCAGTCGTGGGCCCCCTGAGGACCAAGGTGAGGGCAGGGGTGCCTAGACACTCCCATTCAAAAACCGCAGCCAAACCTTCTCCCAGCTCCTGCCGGTACACCCTGTGGCACTTCCCTGGCTTCAGGGGAGGAAGCAGATAAGGCATCAAAGGTGTGCCCAGTACTTCACTCAGGTAAACCATCTCCCGCCGGGACTTCGCTTGAATCACCATGATGCCATGCTTATCAGCCTGTGGTAGGGTATTCTCCTCGACTTCCCCCCATACCACCGCCACGTTAATATCCGCGCTCGCCAGCTGGCCCACCTGCTTTTCCATCAATTTCTCGCTGCCTTCCCTGAACTGAGTTAGGTCGTCAGGACTGCAGAGACGGGCAGTTGCCGGTGCACTTGGACTGGCAGGACCGAAGGCGCAAGCGAAGAGAGCCACCCTGGCGCCTCTCGGCACCGCGGTCACCTTCCCGCAGGCCTTGCCGGCCACGGCCAGCCCCGGGAGCAGGCACGAGTCCTCCAGCCTTCCTCCGGGCAGCGCGCACACGCCCACGCGCTCGGGCTGGAAGCTGCCGTCCAGCTCCCTGGCCGCCCAGCAGGCCTGGGCCACCAGCTTGGTCAAGCAGGACGTCTGGCACGGAGTGTGGGTATTTATCGCCGAATAGAGGGCCCAAAACGGGTTTTCCAACGGCCCCAGAGAGCGGACGGCCAGGCCAGGCAGCTGGGCCAGCGTCTCCGCGGCGGCGGCGGCGTAGGCCTCCCGGAGCTGCGAGCGCGGCAGGCCGGCCCGCAGCAGCCGCTCGGCCCGCTCCAGCAGCGCCGAGGCCAGCAGGACCACGCATGCCGCGCCGTCGCCGCTCTGCTCCGCCTGCGTTTGCGCGGCTTCCCGCAGCAGCCGGGCGGCCGGGTGCTCCAGCTCCAGGGCCCGGAGGATGGCCGCGGCGTACCCCGTGACCACGGTGTCTCCTCGGGCGGTCACCAGGAGCTTCTGCCGCCCGTGGGGGCCGTAGCAGGGCCGGATGACTCTGGCCAGGGCCTGCGCCGCGGCCACGCTGCTGAGCACGTGCTGCTCCTCGGCTCCTGGACTCCTCGGGCGCTGCCCCGGGCCGGGCTCCAGCCGCTCGGGCAGCCCGGTCGCCGAAGGGGCTCTGCTGCCCATGGCTCACGGAGAGAGGCACCACCAGGGCCGCAGGGGCGCAGGGGACTCTTTGAAAATGCTCAGGGGGTCTGTGGAAGGAGGAGCCAAACGGCCATCAGTTGGTATCTGGTGAAGCAGGTGCTCTGGGCTGGGGGCAACGATGTTCTGCTGAGAGCTCAGGACCAAACCAGCCCCGAAATGGTTTGTAAAGGAAGCCGGCTCCTGTGGCCTTGGAAGCTTGTAGCTGAAACATCTTATCTTGATGAAGTCACAGAGTGGCACGTGGAACTGGGGGCAGGTAATGAGGTCACAGAAGGGTGGTGTCTGGGAGGCCCGGGGCAGACAGAAGTCAGGCCTGGTTGTCCAGCAGCTGAGGGACACACGTGTGTGCCAGGCCGCAGAGTTTCCCTCAAACGTTGGAAACAGTGAAGAGGAAATCCGGAGAAAACACCTGCTGCTTCAAATTCCCCATGAAGCTGTGGCTCCTCTGTTGTTTGTTTCCGAGAGGGAAACAGAAACATGATGTCTGTGCTTTATTTTGTCTCATTTTCTTGTGCGGCACTGTAATACTAGCCATGTTTTGTTATCTCTCTGCCTTTGCCTCTTGCGCCACCTTATCCGTTTGTGCTGTTCATCAGGCTCCTTATGTGTCTACTGGTCTGTGTGTCTTTCAGGTTGCAGGTGTGCAAGGCTGCACGGTGTGCAACAACTGCTGCCAATGACTGTGATGTCACTGAGTTGGAAAAGGTAGGTCGAGACAAGGGAGGGAAGAATGCTGACCCCCTACAGACAGACTAATAGAAACGGATGCAGAGCGTGAAAGTGAGCAGCCTCCCAGTGGCCAGGAAGGTGGAAAACCAAAGTGAATGCAGTTGGTGTCCTCCCTCCCTTACCCTCACTCCTTAGAATTGAAGTTCCTTCCTTCCATTCTTCCTCCTTCCCTCCCTTCCTTGCTCCCTTCTTTCCTCACTGCAGGCTATTGGAGTCCCAGCTGCGTCTTTTTCAGTTTAACAAATATTTATTGAGCGCCCACTATGTTCATTTTGATGGGGATACAAAGATGACAAGAATACAGAGACTAGAGAGGGAATGTACCAAATGAACCCAACTGACTGCATCTGCTAAGATTAGGGAAAAGACAGTCATTTTCATTTGGAAAAACCCTTTTTACCTTGTTTAATGGCAGGTGTCCCTAAGAAAAGAAATGGAACTCTGAAACTGATTACACCAGTTAGGAGTCATGATAGTATGGTGGGTATTGTTTTAATATTTCCACAGACAAGATGATAGCAAGAAGGAAAAGGAAAAAAATATCGCAGTGAAAGTTAAATATAATTAAGGCTAAAAAGGAGATGATTTTGGAGAAAAAGCCTTTGAACAACAACTTGATTGCTTTTGTAAAAATGATAGCTATTTATTATAAAAGTTAACAAGAAAAATACAAAGAAAGTAAATGTCACTTGGAATCCCAGCCCAGAGAGAATCATTGTTTATGTGTTGATGAACATTGTTACTTTACACATCTATGCATACATAGATAATTGTAGATTTACACAGTTTTACGTAAGCAGATTGTATGATATATATTGTATATGCTATTCTGTAATCATTTCCCCTCAACATTATCTGGGCTGAGACATTTCTAAGGACATATTATTTTGTCTGAAGACTGTGGACAACTATTTTGACCTCTTTTGATTTTGGAGACTCCATTAGAAACAGGTGTGATCCTCCATCCACGCCCAGGCTTCTGAAAGCTACTAACACAGAGAAGAGTGTCACATGGCAAATGTTTGCTTATAGGGGGCAAAGATGACTTGCCTGTTTCTTTATTGAAATGGCAAATGTAACGACCAACATAAACTGTAGCAAAGTATGAATGTATACATTGCCTATAAAGATACAGTTTCTTTTAAAAAATAAAAATAAACACTCCTGTAGAGGATCATCTTAGTTCTTTTTCTTACACCTAACATAGGTTTTCCCTTTATTTCATTATTCCACAACTGTTTTTTGAGCTGCTGCTGAATAATAGGGGTAAAGGGTGAATAAGGTAGACAGCAGTCGCTGTCTCCACTGAGCTTAGTGTGGGATACAGACAACTAACCAGCAGTTCATTACAGGCCATGAGAGCTGTGATGGGGAAAGCACAGGTGTTGTAGCAGCATCCAGGGGGACACATAACCGTCATCATGGAGAGAGCGGTGGTCAGGCATGGAAGTGAAGTCTAAAGTGAGAGCTGAAGAAAAAAAAGTAGTAAATGGCCAGGTGAAAAGAGAAGGGGGATTCTGAGAGCCCTGTCAATTTTGTGGTCCGCCAAAGGTAGTTCTGAAGGCTGGAGCTCCTGGGGAGGAGGAAGGGAAGCAGGGAGGGCAGCAGAGGAGCATTTTGTCTGAACGGTGGCAGGGGCTCTCCCAGACCTGGTGAGCCATGCCAAGGAATTTAGACTTCAACCTGAGGGGCGATGGATGGGACTGTAAGTTCCATTTCCATTGTAAAAGTGTATCATTTCAAGTTGTGAAATCCTCACCTGTTTGATCATGCAGTACAGGGGAAAGTGAGGATCTGATCATTGTCTTCGACCCCTAAAGACAGTCACTCTCATAAAACAGGCCCCACACAGTCCATTTGAGACTGAAATTTTTTGATCTACCTTTACATAGATCAAACTAACCAAGGAACTACTAAACTCAGTTTTACTTTTTACTGTGTGGACACCGTCATTGTTAAATTCACTTTGATTTTATTTATCCTTCAGATAAATTGATTAGATGTGAAATAAATGTAAATAAATTTTTGTGCCAAGAAGAGTTTGCATGCGGTTACCCATTATATACAATTTGCTAACAGTACACATTGTGATCTGTTGAAATGGGTAGGCATTCCTAGAGGCTGGTGGTAGTTATGTTGGGTTGAACACTGTCCCCCCAGCATTCACAGCCTTCCTGGAACCTCAGAATGTGAGCTGATTTGGAAATAGGATTGTTGCAGATGTAATTAATTAAGATGAGGTCACACTGGGGTAGGGTGGATCCTTCATCCAATATAACTGATGTCCTCACCAGAAAAGAAGAGACACACAGAGAACATCATGTGAGGACACAGACACACAGGGAAGACGGCCATGTGATGACGGAGGCCGAGATTGGAGGGATGTATCTACAAGCCAAGGAACGCCCAGGAATGTGGGCAACCCCCGGAAGCTGAGAGAGGCCAGGAATAGGTTGTTCCTCAGAGCTTGCCACAAGGAAGCAGCCCTGCTGACACCTTGATCGTGGACTGGTCGCTACCGGAACTGTGAGACAATAAATTTCTGTTGTTTGAAGCCCCCCAGTGTGTGGCAGTTTGCTGTGGCAGCCCTAGGGATCTAAAACAGTAGTCCTGCACGTGAATGAAGGAGAGGAACCTAAGAGAGTGTGTGTGTGTGTGTTTGTGAGAGAGGGAGAGAATGAGAGACGGAGGGAGGGAGGAAGGGGGGAGGAAGGGAGAGGTGGGGAGGGAGAGAGGGAGAAAGAGAATTTTTAGGTATTTATAACACTTCTGGCAGAATATTTTCCATGCCTCTTCTGAATAGACATAGCTGTCTGTGGACTTCTCCCACTCCTGCCCTTCCACCCAGATCCCCAGATGCATTTCTTTTAAAACTATGGTCTTGTACATAATGGATGTAAATATTTAATCTTTCTATTTGTACGTTTTTCCATGTTTGTTTTTCAGTTGCCTGTTGCCCTTTTCGTGTTTATCTTGTTAAGTAGTGCCACGCTGAAAGTATAGACCCCCGGAGGGCAAGATGCTATCTGTGTAAACGGAGCTGCCTCCTGCTCTTACACACAAGTTGTTTTTGAAGGTGATTGTTCTGTTTATTTCCTTCTTAGTTTTTTCCTTTAATTCCTCTATCACACAGGTACACCGTATACACTACTGAAATAACATGTAAAGCAATATGAATTTTTAAAGCTAAAAATGCACTATAGACTAAATATGAACTAATTTTATTTTATTTTTTTTAAGATTTTATTTTTTCCTTTTTCTCCCCAAAGCCCCCTGGTACACAGTTGTATATTCTTCGTTGTTGGTCCTTCTAGTTGTGGCACGTGGAACGCTGCCTCAGTGTGGCTTGATGAGCAGTGCCATGTCCGCGCCCAGGATTTGAACCAACGAAACACTGGGCCGCCTGCAGCGGAGCGCGTGAACTTAACCACTCGGCCACGGGGCCAGCTCCTGAACTAATTTTAAATGATTGAAATTCTTTAAAAATTTTTTCCTACTGAAAAATAAAGGACAAAAAATGCTAGCCTATGACTGTAACTTTTTAAAGTGTAACTTTAATAGTAAAAATATGAACACAAAAATTATACGATCCAGAATTTATGTTTTCAGTGGTCCTTTTCCAACTGTAGAAATTTGGTTCCTAAAAAACCTTAAGGAATTTAAGACTTTATGGAAAAACAAAAAGAGAGGGACAACACTTAGTGAACCTATGGGAGAGCCTTAAAAATATTTTTACACTCACTAAAACAAAGCAATAGAGACACCCTCTAAATAAAGACCACATCGATGACATTACAGGCCTTCATTAGGAAGAATGGGTATTGGACGATGAATTTTTACTCACTGCCACTTGTTTGCTAGGCTCTTTGAGACTCCTTTGCTTAGTTTCATGAAACGTTGCTTTTTCTTTGTGGTAGACAGCAACCCTCACCCCCTACCCACATTTTAAAATATTTAATATATATTTTTGATTATACTACATGTGCTCTAATTCAAATACTATAGGAGAATGTAATATAGAAAGTGAAAGTCCCTTGTAATCCAGCCCTTCAGAGATGATTGCTGTTTATACTTTGGTACATAGCTACCATATTTTAAAAATACCTATGTAACGTGTGTACTTCTGGGGCCAGCTCCATGGCCCAGGGGGCTTGGGCGGCCCAGGGTCTCGCCGGTTCACATCCCAGGCCCGGACATGGCACTGCTGGTCAGGCCACACTGAGGTGGCACCCCACATGGCACAGCTAGAAGGACCTACAACTAGAATATACCACTATGGGGGCCTGCCCAGTGGTGCAGCGGTTAAGTTCGCATGTTCCGCTTCTCCGCAGCCTGGGGTTCACCAGTTCGGATCCATTGTGGACTCAGCGCTGTGAGATTTGGATAACGGAGATGTGAAAACCCTTTTTTATTTTGAATAAGTATTCCTTAACTACTTCCTCTGCATCCTGGGTTATATTTTATTTGCCCTGCCTATGATAACTTCATGCCGATGAGCCTATCAATCCTTTTAAAACAGATCCCATCTACTTGTCTGCTCTCAGTAGCCAAAGGAATGGAGATTTAAGGTTGGGCATCCTCACCTTCATCACCTTGTGTCTTGTATGCATCACTGCATAAACCTCTATTTCTACCCTTCCATTCATTCTACCCGCTTTTCTGTTCTCAGTCCCCAGTTGTTTCCTTTAAAGACTTCTCTTCAGCAGGAGTGACTTGCAATTTGCACATACTGACACTTTAAATTCTCCCAAGTGCTGAAGAAGTATACTGAAGGAAATTATCCTGATATATAATTTTGTGCATATGAAAGTCACAGTTGGAAATGACTATTCTAATTTCAGTACCGAACACAGATAAACATTTGGATCAATAATCCAACTTTTGAAAGTGTATTTTATTTAAAGTGTAAAGTGCAGAAAAAATGAAAGGGTGAGTAATAATAAACTTAAATATACCACTTCATAAATTTATCATTAGTCATGTATATATTTTATTTCTGTGTATAATAGTCATACACTTTTAATCTACAGTTTGTATTTACCAAGCCAGCTTCTGTGCAATCTGAAAATTCCCATGGCTGGAAATATAGTCAACTTGAAAGAGCCGGCAGGGATTAAACCCTGAAGGAATTCAAATGACTGTCTTATTATAGTTCTCATTTCAGCCATTTCAAAAAACTATGCTTTAAGTCAGAATAGGCTCTGGAAATCAAACTGTGTGCATTTTGCCCAAATAGGAAACACAATTCAAAGTTTATATTCTGGTTGTTGGAAGGAAGGGAAGGTGAACAACATAGCTGGAAAAACCTGCATTTTTTTTTTTTTTACCTTATACTAAAATTGTGTTGTAAACATTGAAAAAAAAATCATAATCAGAAGGTGCCTAGTGTGCCTGGCCTAGAACATTTGCTTATTAAATGATAGTTTATCCTAATCTTTTTGCAAATGGTCGAGAGGTCTTAAGACTCTCCTCCAATTCAAATCTATAATGTTTTCACTCCCGTACACTAATCAATAGTGGATGGAAAGGGAAGCACAGGAGAGCACCTCGTCTATTGGAATACGAAACCCAGAATTCCACGGTTGTCACTGTTCTTCCTGAGAAAGTGCCTATTTCAGATTTCTGATTCTAGCCTCATTTTTCTCATCGCATTTTTACGTATTCTAAGGGGTGGCTTAGAAGTACTTCAGTTTTTGTTTCTTCATCACAACACACTGAACGTTAAAATCAAGTGGTTGGGTTTTTATTGGTTTATTATGTCTTTCAGCGTTTCTTCCCCAAAATGTCATGGTTCTTTTTGTCTGACAGCTTGCTAAGTCCCCTCTGGATCATTTTTTAAATGACGTTGTAACACCGAAACTCTCGCTGGAATTGGATTATAACGAAGTTGCACTCCATTTCTTTCTCCCTATAGACACGCAGGAAATCGAAAGCACACTGCTCGCAGCCTGGGGAAGTCCTCCGGCTCCGTCCACCCCGGGGGGCGGGCGTGGGGACCCGCCGAGGGCGCGCCGGGGGCGGCCTGCGCTCGACCCCCGCCGGAGCGTCCCGGGAGACCCAGCGCGTCTGGAGCGCGGACGCGGCCCTCCTCTTCCTCCCTCTCCCTCCGCGGAGTCCCTGGACCCCGATCCCGGATTCCGTCCTCCGCAGCTTGGCGCTCTCCCGAGCCGGAGCCCGAGCCCGAGCCGGAGTCGCGGCGCGGCCCGGCCGCCGCGTCAGAGGAGGAGGGAGCGGGGGCGGGGGAGGGGCGGTGAGGTCAGCGGCGGCGGCGCGGCCGCGGGCGGCGCATGCGCGGAGCGAGCCCCGTGAGTGGCAGGGGTGGCGCGCGGGGGGCGGCGGGGCCGGCGGGTGGGGGAGGGGGCGGGGGCGTCGGGCGGCCGTGTGTGGGCGAGACGGCGGCGAGCTCGTGAGGTCTGTGGTGCGGGGCGCCCGCGGCAGACCCGGCGCGGCCCTCGCGCGACGGCCACGCTCGTGTGTGTGTCTGTGTGTGGTACACGCACACCCGCAAAACTTCCTCCTCCCCTACCCGAGGGCGGCGCGGGCGGAGGGGCCGGCGCTCGCGCAGCCCGGAACCCACAACAACAACTGGAGCAGCTGTCAAAACTTCGCCGCCGCCGCCCGGCCTGACGCGGCCCGCACGGGGGAGG